>NW_017213854.1:0-15218 GCF_001704415.2 Capra hircus | reverse complement strand
GCAGAGCAGCCTCGGCGCCAGGAACTCTGCCAGATCGGGCCTCTGAACAGAGCTAGAGCTCTGCCGTACTGGAGGGCGCACTTAGCTCCGTGCAAGCAGGGCTTTCAACTTGACGGGGCTGGGCTGCCTCCTCTTCCCCGAGGAGGCTCGCTTCCCTGCTGGCTGTGCACTCGCCTATCAGGCGGGGGCGCAGGGCTCCTCCAGCAGGTCTTGCCTCAGGGGCTGCTTCCCCTGAGTTGGGGCTGTGGGCAGGAACCCAGACACGCAGGATCAGGCCCCAAACACCTGCACATGTCTCTGCTGGGAGGAGAGTGCTAGGGAACCTACGTCTGTCATACACTTTCTGGGCACCCAAGGAATCAGCCTCCGTGTGTGCGGGGCTGAAAACCCCAGCCAGGGGCCCTGGGAGCCTGGTGCTCTCGGTGCGGCGCTGATTCTAGGCGGCCTAGAAACCGCTGGAGGAGCCCTGCAGTTGCCCTTCCCTTCCCTCTGACAGAGCTCTCACTGCTGAAGCCCTTGGCAGTGTGCAACCCACCACCCCCTAAGCCCTCCCCAACACGCCTGGCACCTATGTGCAAAGGCAAGGCAGGATTGGAGCTGAGGCAAGGAAGGCACCAGTGGCGTCTCCCAGGCTCGCTCAGACAGCTCCTTCCTGGGGAGGGAGCCTAAAAGCAAGGCAAGTCTGGGCAAGGCGAGCCCCCGGCCGAGCAGCCTCGCGCCAGAAACTCTGCCAGATCGGGGCTCTGAGCAGAGCTAGAGCTCTGCCGTACTGGAGGCCCACTTAGCTCCGTGCAAGCAGGGCTTTCCTCTTGACTGGGCTCGGCTGCCTCCTCTTCTCCCGAGGAGGCTCGCTACACTGCTGGCTGTGCTCTCGCCTATCAGGCGGCGCGCAGGGCTCCTCCAGCAGGTCTTGCCTCAGGGGCTGCTTCCCCTGAGTTGAGGCTGTGGGCGGGAACCCAGACACGCAGGATAAGGCCCCAACCACCTGCACATGTCTCTGCTGGGGAGGAGAGTGCTAGGGAACCTACGTCTCTCACACACTTTCTAGGCACCCACGGAGTCAGCCTCTGGGAGTGTGGGGATGCAAAACCCAGCCAGGGGCCCTTGGAACCTGGTGCTCTCCGTGCGGAGCTTTGTCTGGGCGGCCAAGGAACCGCTGAAGGAGCCCTGCTGTTGCCCTTCGCTTCCCTCTGACAGAGCTTTCACTGCTGGAGCCCTTGGCAGTGTGCAACCCACCAGCCCCTAAGCCCTCCTCAAGGACGCTTGGGACCTAAGTGCAAAGGCAAGGCAGGGGTAGAGCTGAAGCCAGGAAGGCGCCAGTGGCGTTTCCGAGCCTCACACAGCCTGCTCCTTCCTGGGGAGGGAGCCTTAAAGCAAGGCAAGTCTGCGCAAGGCTCGCCTATGGCAGAGCATCTTGGTGCCAGGAACTCTGCCAGATCGGGCCTCTGAACAGAGCTAGAGATCTGCCGTACTGGAGTCGCACTTAGCTTCGTGTAAGCAGGGATTTCAGCTTGACGGGGACTTGCTGCCTCCTCTTCCCCCGAGGAGGCTCGCTTCCCTGCTGGCTGTGCACTCGCCTATCAGGCGGGGGCGCAGGGCTCCTCCAGCAGGTCTTGCCTCAGGGGCTGCTTCCCCTGAGTTGGGGCTGTGGGCAGGAACCCAGACACGCAGGATCAGGCCCCAAACACCTGCACATGTCTCTGCTGGGGAGGAGAGTGCTAGGGAACCTACGTCTGTCATACACTTTCTGGGCACCCAAGGAATCAGCCTCCGTGTGTGCGGGGCTGAAAACCCCAGCCAGGGGCCCTGGGAGCCTGGTGCTCTCCGTGTGGCGCTGAATCTGGGCGGCCAAGCAACCGCTGGAGGAGCCCTGCAGTTGCCCTTCCCTTCCCTCTGACAGAATTCTCACTGCTGGAGCCCTTGGCAGTGTGCAACCCACCAGCCCCTAAGCTCTCCTTAAGGAGGACTGGGACCTAAGTGCAAAGGCAAGGCAGGATTGGAGCTGAGGCAAGAAAGGCGCCAGTGGCGACTCCCAGGCTCCTGCTGCCTGCTCCTTCCTGGAGAGGCAGCCTAAAAGCAAGGCAAGTCTGGGCAAGGCTAGCCCCCGGCAGAGCAGCCTCGCGCCAGGAACTCTGCCAGATCGGGGCTCTGAGCAGAGCTAGAGCTCTGCCGTACTGGAGGCGCACTTAGCTCCGTGCAAGCAGGGCTTTCAACTTGACGGGGCTGGGCTGCCTCCTCTTCCCCCGAGGAGGCTCGCTTCCCTGCTGGCTGTGCACTCGCCTATCAGGCGGGGGCGCAGGGCTCCTCCAGCAGGTCTTGCCTCAGGGGCTGCTTCCCCTGAGTTGGGGCTGTGGGCAGGAACCCAGACACGCAGGATCAGGCCCCAAACACCTGCACATGTCTCTGCTGGGGAGGAGAGTGCTAGGGAACCTACGTCTGTCATACACTTTCTGGGCACCCAAGGAATCAGCCTCCGTGTGTGCGGGGCTGAAAACCCCAGCCAGGGGCCCTGGGAGCCTGGTGCTCTCGGTGCGGCGCTGATTCTAGGCGGCCTAGAAACCGCTGGAGGAGCCCTGCAGTTGCCCTTCCCTTCCCTCTGACAGAGCTCTCACTGCTGAAGCCCTTGGCAGTGTGCAACCCACCACCCCCTAAGCCCTCCCAACGACGCCTGGCACCTATGTGCAAAGGCAAGGCAGGATTGGAGCTGAGGCAAGGAAGGCACCAGTGGCGTCTCCCAGGCTCGCTCAGACAGCTCCTTCCTGGGGAGGGAGCCTAAAAGCAAGGCAAGTCTGGGCAAGGCGAGCCCCCGGCCGAGCAGCCTCGCGCCAGAAACTCTGCCAGATCGGGGCTCTGAGCAGAGCTAGAGCTCTGCCGTACTGGAGGCCACTTAGCTCCGTGCAAGCAGGGCTTTCCTCTTGACTGGGCTCGGCTGCCTCCTCTTCTCCCGAGGAGGCTCGCTACACTGCTGGCTGTGCTCTCGCCTATCAGGCGGGCGCGCAGGGCTCCTCCAGCAGGTCTTGCCTCAGGGGCTGCTTCCCCTGAGTTGAGGCTGTGGGCGGGAACCCAGACACGCAGGATAAGGCCCCAACCACCTGCACATGTCTCTGCTGGGGAGGAGAGTGCTAGGGAACCTACGTCTCTCACACACTTTCTAGGCACCCACGGAGTCAGCCTCTGGGAGTGTGGGGATGCAAAACCCAGCCAGGGGCCCTTGGAACCTGGTGCTCTCCGTGCGGAGCTTTGTCTGGGCGGCCAAGGAACCGCTGAAGGAGCCCTGCTGTTGCCCTTCGCTTCCCTCTGACAGAGCTTTCACTGCTGGAGCCCTTGGCAGTGTGCAACCCACCAGCCCCTAAGCCCTCCTCAAGGACGCTTGGGACCTAAGTGCAAAGGCAAGGCAGGGGTAGAGCTGAAGCCAGGAAGGCGCCAGTGGCGTTTCCGAGCCTCACACAGCCTGCTCCTTCCTGGGGAGGGAGCCTTAAAGCAAGGCAAGTCTGCGCAAGGCTCGCCTATGGCAGAGCATCTTGGTGCCAGGAACTCTGCCAGATCGGGCCTCTGAACAGAGCTAGAGATCTGCCGTACTGGAGTCGCACTTAGCTTCGTGTAAGCAGGGATTTCAGCTTGACGGGGACTTGCTGCCTCCTCTTCCCCCGAGGAGGCTCGCTTCCCTGCTGGCTGTGCACTCGCCTATCAGGCGGGGGCGCAGGGCTCCTCCAGCAGGTCTTGCCTCAGGGGCTGCTTCCCCTGAGTTGGGGCTGTGGGCAGGAACCCAGACACGCAGGATCAGGCCCCAAACACCTGCACATGTCTCTGCTGGGGAGGAGAGTGCTAGGGAACCTACGTCTGTCATACACTTTCTGGGCACCCAAGGAATCAGCCTCCGTGTGTGCGGGGCTGAAAACCCCAGCCAGGGGCCCTGGGAGCCTGGTGCTCTCCGTGTGGCGCTGAATCTGGGCGGCCAAGCAACCGCTGGAGGAGCCCTGCAGTTGCCCTTCCCTTCCCTCTGACAGAATTCTCACTGCTGGAGCCCTTGGCAGTGTGCAACCCACCAGCCCCTAAGCTCTCCTTAAGGAGGACTGGGACCTAAGTGCAAAGGCAAGGCAGGATTGGAGCTGAGGCAAGAAAGGCGCCAGTGGCGACTCCCAGGCTCCTGCTGCCTGCTCCTTCCTGGAGAGGCAGCCTAAAAGCAAGGCAAGTCTGGGCAAGGCTAGCCCCCGGCAGAGCAGCCTCGCGCCAGGAACTCTGCCAGATCGGGGCTCTGAGCAGAGCTAGAGCTCTGCCGTACTGGAGGCGCACTTAGCTCCGTGCAAGCAGGGCTTTCAACTTGACGGGGCTGGGCTGCCTCCTCTTCCCCCGAGGAGGCTCGCTTCCCTGCTGGCTGTGCACTCGCCTATCAGGCGGGGGCGCAGGGCTCCTCCAGCAGGTCTTGCCTCAGGGGCTGCTTCCCCTGAGTTGGGGCTGTGGGCAGGAACCCAGACACGCAGGATCAGGCCCCAACACCTGCACATGTCTCTGCTGGGGAGGAGAGTGCTAGGGAACCTACGTCTGTCATACACTTTCTGGGCACCCAAGGAATCAGCCTCCGTGTGTGCGGGGCTGAAAACCCCAGCCAGGGGCCCTGGGAGCCTGGTGCTCTCGGTGCGGCGCTGATTCTAGGCGGCCTAGAAACCGCTGGAGGAGCCCTGCAGTTGCCCTTCCCTTCCCTCTGACAGAGCTCTCACTGCTGAAGCCCTTGGCAGTGTGCAACCCACCACCCCCTAAGCCCTCCCCAACGACGCCTGGCACCTATGTGCAAAGGCAAGGCAGGATTGGAGCTGAGGCAAGGAAGGCACCAGTGGCGTCTCCCAGGCTCGCTCAGACAGCTCCTTCCTGGGGAGGGAGCCTAAAAGCAAGGCAAGTCTGGGCAAGGCGAGCCCCGGCGAGCAGCCTCGCGCCAGAAACTCTGCCAGATCGGGGCTCTGAGCAGAGCTAGAGCTCTGCCGTACTGGAGGCCCACTTAGCTCCGTGCAAGCAGGGCTTTCCTCTTGACTGGGCTCGGCTGCCTCCTCTTCTCCCGAGGAGGCTCGCTACACTGCTGGCTGTGCTCTCGCCTATCAGGCGGGCGCGCAGGGCTCCTCCAGCAGGTCTTGCCTCAGGGGCTGCTTCCCCTGAGTTGAGGCTGTGGGCGGGAACCCAGACACGCAGGATAAGGCCCCAACCACCTGCACATGTCTCTGCTGGGGAGGAGAGTGCTAGGGAACCTACGTCTCTCACACACTTTCTAGGCACCCACGGAGTCAGCCTCTGGGAGTGTGGGGATGCAAAACCCAGCCAGGGGCCCTTGGAACCTGGTGCTCTCCGTGCGGAGCTTTGTCTGGGCGGCCAAGGAACCGCTGAAGGAGCCCTGCTGTTGCCCTTCGCTTCCCTCTGACAGAGCTTTCACTGCTGGAGCCCTTGGCAGTGTGCAACCCACCAGCCCCTAAGCCCTCCTCAAGGACGCTTGGGACCTAAGTGCAAAGGCAAGGCAGGGGTAGAGCTGAAGCCAGGAAGGCGCCAGTGGCGTTTCCGAGCCTCACACAGCCTGCTCCTTCCTGGGGAGGGAGCCTTAAAGCAAGGCAAGTCTGCGCAAGGCTCGCCTATGGCAGAGCATCTTGGTGCCAGGAACTCTGCCAGATCGGGCCTCTGAACAGAGCTAGAGATCTGCCGTACTGGAGTCGCACTTAGCTTCGTGTAAGCAGGGATTTCAGCTTGACGGGGACTTGCTGCCTCCTCTTCCCCCGAGGAGGCTCGCTTCCCTGCTGGCTGTGCACTCGCCTATCAGGCGGGGGCGCAGGGCTCCTCCAGCAGGTCTTGCCTCAGGGGCTGCTTCCCCTGAGTTGGGGCTGTGGGCAGGAACCCAGACACGCAGGATCAGGCCCCAAACACCTGCACATGTCTCTGCTGGGGAGGAGAGTGCTAGGGAACCTACGTCTGTCATACACTTTCTGGGCACCCAAGGAATCAGCCTCCGTGTGTGCGGGGCTGAAAACCCCAGCCAGGGGCCTGGGAGCCTGGTGCTCTCCGTGTGGCGCTGAATCTGGGCGGCCAAGCAACCGCTGGAGGAGCCCTGCAGTTGCCCTTCCCTTCCCTCTGACAGAATTCTCACTGCTGGAGCCCTTGGCAGTGTGCAACCCACCAGCCCCTAAGCTCTCCTTAAGGAGGACTGGGACCTAAGTGCAAAGGCAAGGCAGGATTGGAGCTGAGGCAAGAAAGGCGCCAGTGGCGACTCCCAGGCTCCTGCTGCCTGCTCCTTCCTGGAGAGGCAGCCTAAAAGCAAGGCAAGTCTGGGCAAGGCTAGCCCCCGGCAGAGCAGCCTCGCGCCAGGAACTCTGCCAGATCGGGGCTCTGAGCAGAGCTAGAGCTCTGCCGTACTGGAGGCGCACTTAGCTCCGTGCAAGCAGGGCTTTCAACTTGACGGGGCTGGGCTGCCTCCTCTTCCCCCGAGGAGGCTCGCTTCCCTGCTGGCTGTGCACTCGCCTATCAGGCGGGGGCGCAGGGCTCCTCCAGCAGGTCTTGCCTCAGGGGCTGCTTCCCCTGAGTTGGGGCTGTGGGCAGGAACCCAGACACGCAGGATCAGGCCCCAACCACCTGCACATGTCTCTGCTGGGGAGGAGAGTGCTAGGGAACCTACGTCTGTCATACACTTTCTGGGCACCCAAGGAATCAGCCTCCGTGTGTGCGGGGCTGAAAACCCCAGCCAGGGGCCCTGGGAGCCTGGTGCTCTCGGTGCGGCGCTGATTCTAGGCGGCCTAGAAACCGCTGGAGGAGCCCTGCAGTTGCCCTTCCCTTCCCTCTGACAGAGCTCTCACTGCTGAAGCCCTTGGCAGTGTGCAACCCACCACCCCTAAGCCCTCCCCAACGACGCCTGGCACCTATGTGCAAAGGCAAGGCAGGATTGGAGCTGAGGCAAGGAAGGCACCAGTGGCGTCTCCCAGGCTCGCTCAGACAGCTCCTTCCTGGGAGGGAGCCTAAAAGCAAGGCAAGTCTGGGCAAGGCGAGCCCCGGCCGAGCAGCCTCGCGCCAGAAACTCTGCCAGATCGGGGCTCTGAGCAGAGCTAGAGCTCTGCCGTACTGGAGGCCACTTAGCTCCGTGCAAGCAGGGCTTTCCTCTTGACTGGGCTCGGCTGCCTCCTCTTCTCCCGAGGAGGCTCGCTACACTGCTGGCTGTGCTCTCGCCTATCAGGCGGGCGCGCAGGGCTCCTCCAGCAGGTCTTGCCTCAGGGGCTGCTTCCCCTGAGTTGAGGCTGTGGGCGGGAACCCAGACACGCAGGATAAGGCCCCAACCACCTGCACATGTCTCTGCTGGGGAGGAGAGTGCTAGGGAACCTACGTCTCTCACACACTTTCTAGGCACCCACGGAGTCAGCCTCTGGGAGTGTGGGGATGCAAAACCCAGCCAGGGGCCCTTGGAACCTGGTGCTCTCCGTGCGGAGCTTTGTCTGGGCGGCCAAGGAACCGCTGAAGGAGCCCTGCTGTTGCCCTTCGCTTCCCTCTGACAGAGCTTTCACTGCTGGAGCCCTTGGCAGTGTGCAACCCACCAGCCCCTAAGCCCTCCTCAAGGACGCTTGGGACCTAAGTGCAAAGGCAAGGCAGGGGTAGAGCTGAAGCCAGGAAGGCGCCAGTGGCGTTTCCGAGCCTCACACAGCCTGCTCCTTCCTGGGGAGGGAGCCTTAAAGCAAGGCAAGTCTGCGCAAGGCTCGCCTATGGCAGAGCATCTTGGTGCCAGGAACTCTGCCAGATCGGGCCTCTGAACAGAGCTAGAGATCTGCCGTACTGGAGTCGCACTTAGCTTCGTGTAAGCAGGGATTTCAGCTTGACGGGGACTTGCTGCCTCCTCTTCCCCGAGGAGGCTCGCTTCCCTGCTGGCTGTGCACTCGCCTATCAGGCGGGGCGCAGGGCTCCTCCAGCAGGTCTTGCCTCAGGGGCTGCTTCCCCTGAGTTGGGCTGTGGGCAGGAACCCAGACACGCAGGATCAGGCCCCAAACACCTGCACATGTCTCTGCTGGGGAGGAGAGTGCTAGGGAACCTACGTCTGTCATACACTTTCTGGCACCCAAGGAATCAGCCTCCGTGTGTGCGGGGCTGAAAACCCCAGCCAGGGGCCTGGGAGCCTGGTGCTCTCCGTGTGGCGCTGAACCCAGACACGCAGCCAAGCAAGCCCCAAACTGGACCTGCACCCTGCAGTTGCTCCTTCCCTTCCTGGAGGAGAGTGCTAGGGCTCACTCTGTCATTGGCAGTTTCTGTGCACCCACCAGGAATCTCTCAGCTGCTAAGGAGGCACTGGAGCCTAAGGCCCCTGCAAAGCCTGGTGCTCTCCGTGGCGCTGATCTGGGCGGCCAAGAAACCGCTGGAGGAGCCCTGCAGTTGCCCTTCCCTTCCCTCTGACAGAATTCTCACTGCTGGAGCCCTTGGCAGTGTGCAACCCACCAGCCCCTAAGCCTCCTAAGGAGGACTGGGACCTAAGTGCAAAGGCAAGGCAGGATTGGAGCTGAGGCAAGAAGGCGCCAGTGGCGACTCCCAGGCTCCTGCTGCCTGCTCCTTCCTGGAGAGGCAGCCTAAAAGCAAGGCAAGTCTGGGCAAGGCTAGCCCCCGGCAGAGCAGCCTCGCGCCAGGAACTCTGCCAGATCGGGGCTCTGAGCAGAGCTAGAGCTCTGCCGTACTGGAGGCGCACTTAGCTCCGTGCAAGCAGGGCTTTCAACTTGACGGGGCTGGGCTGCCTCCTCTTCCCCCGAGGAGGCTCGCTT
This sequence comes from Capra hircus, assembly GCF_001704415.2. Classification (NCBI taxonomy): domain Eukaryota; kingdom Metazoa; phylum Chordata; class Mammalia; order Artiodactyla; family Bovidae; genus Capra; species Capra hircus. The sequence continues at coordinate 6,459 of NW_017213854.1, read as the reverse complement.
CCCTGCTGGCTGTGCACTCGCCTATCAGGCGGGGGCGCAGGGCTCCTCCAGCAGGTCTTGCCTCAGGGGCTGCTTCCCCTGAGTTGGGGCTGTGGGCAGGAACCCAGACACGCAGGATCAGGCCCCAACCACCTGCACATGTCTCTGCTGGGGAGGAGAGTGCTAGGGAACCTACGTCTGTCATACACTTTCTGGGCACCCAAGGAATCAGCCTCCGTGTGTGCGGGCTGAAAACCCCAGCCAGGGGCCCTGGAGCCTGGTGCTCTCGGTGCGGCGCTGATTCTAGGCGGCCTAGAAACCGCTGGAGGAGCCCTGCAGTTGCCCTTCCCTTCCCTCTGACAGAGCTCTCACTGCTGAAGCCCTTGGCAGTGTGCAACCCACCACCCCCTAAGCCCTCCCCAACGACGCCTGGCACCTATGTGCAAAGGCAAGGCAGGATTGGAGCTGAGGCAAGGAAGGCACCAGTGGCGTCTCCCAGGCTCGCTCAGACAGCTCCTTCCTGGGGAGGGAGCCTAAAAGCAAGGCAAGTCTGGGCAAGGCGAGCCCCCGGCCGAGCAGCCTCGCGCCAGAAACTCTGCCAGATCGGGGGCTCTGAGCAGAGCTAGAGCTCTGCCGTACTGGAGGCCCACTTAGCTCCGTGCAAGCAGGGCTTTCCTCTTGACTGGGCTCGGCTGCCTCCTCTTCTCCCGGGAGGCTCGCTACACTGCTGGCTGTGCTCTCGCCTATCAGGCGGGCGCGCAGGGCTCCTCCAGCAGGTCTTGCCTCAGGGGCTGCTTCCCCTGAGTTGGGCTGTGGGCGGGAACCCAGACACGCAGGATAAGGCCCCAACCACCTGCACATGTCTCTGCTGGGGAGGAGAGTGCTAGGGAACCTACGTCTCTCACACACTTTCTAGGCACCCACGGAGTCAGCCTCTGGAGTGTGGGGATGCAAAACCCAGCCAGGGGCCCTTGGAACCTGGTGCTCTCCGTGCGGAGCTTTGTCTGGGCGGCCAAGGAACCGCTGAAGGAGCCCTGCTGTTGCCCTTCGCTTCCCTCTGACAGAGCTTTCACTGCTGGAGCCCTTGGCAGTGTGCAACCCACCAGCCCCTAAGCCCTCCTCAAGGACGCTTGGGACCTAAGTGCAAAGGCAAGGCAGGGGTAGAGCTGAAGCCAGGAAGGCGCCAGTGGCGTTTCCGAGCCTCACACAGCCTGCTCCTTCCTGGGGAGGGAGCCTTAAAGCAAGGCAAGTCTGCGCAAGGCTCGCCTATGGCAGAGCATCTTGGTGCCAGAACTCTGCCAGATCGGGCCTCTGAACAGAGCTAGAGATCTGCCGTACTGGAGTCGCACTTAGCTTCGTGTAAGCAGGGATTTCAGCTTGACGGGGACTTGCTGCCTCCTCTTCCCCCGAGGAGGCTCGCTTCCCTGCTGGCTGTGCACTCGCCTATCAGGCGGGGCGCAGGGCTCCTCCAGCAGGTCTTGCCTCAGGGGCTGCTTCCCCTGAGTTGGGCTGTGGGCAGGAACCCAGACACGCAGGATCAGGCCCCAAACACCTGCACATGTCTCTGCTGGGGAGGAGAGTGCTAGGGAACCTACGTCTGTCATACACTTTCTGGGCACCCAAGGAATCAGCCTCCGTGTGTGCGGGGCTGAAAACCCCAGCCAGGGGCCCTGGGAGCCTGGTGCTCTCCGTGGCGCTGAATCTGGGCGGCCAAGCAACCGCTGGAGGAGCCCTGCAGTTGCCCTTCCCTTCCCTCTGACAGAATTCTCACTGCTGGAGCCCTTGGCAGTGTGCAACCCACCAGCCCCTAAGCTCTCCTTAAGGAGGACTGGGACCTAAGTGCAAAGGCAAGGCAGGATTGGAGCTGAGGCAAGAAAAGGCCAGTTCCCAGGCTCCCTGCTGCCTGCTCCTTCCTGGAGAGGCAGCCTAAAAGCAAGGCAAGTCTGGGCAAGGCTAGCCCCCGGCAGAGCAGCCTCGCGCCAGGAACTCTGCCAGATCGGGGCTCTGAGCAGAGCTAGAGCTCTGCCGTACTGGAGGCGCACTTAGCTCCGTGCAAGCAGGGCTTTCAACTTGACGGGCTGGGCTGCCTCCTCTTCCCCCGAGGAGGCTCGCTTCCCTGCTGGCTGTGCACTCGCCTATCAGGCGGGGCGCAGGGCTCCTCCAGCAGGTCTTGCCTCAGGGGCTGCTTCCCCTGAGTTGGGGCTGTGGGCAGGAACCCAGACACGCAGGATCAGGCCCCAACCACCTGCACATGTCTCTGCTGGGAGGAGAGTGCTAGGGAACCTACGTCTGTCATACACTTTCTGGGCACCCAAGGAATCAGCCTCCGTGTGTGCGGGGCTGAAAACCCCAGCCAGGGGCCCTGGGAGCCTGGTGCTCTCGGTGCGGCGCTGATTCTAGGCGGCCTAGAAACCGCTGGAGGAGCCCTGCAGTTGCCCTTCCCTTCCCTCTGACAGAGCTCTCACTGCTGAAGCCCTTGGCAGTGTGCAACCCACCACCCCCTAAGCCCTCCCCAACGACGCCTGGCACCTATGTGCAAAGGCAAGGCAGGATTGGAGCTGAGGCAAGGAAGGCACCAGTGGCGTCTCCCAGGCTCGCTCAGACAGCTCCTTCCTGGGGAGGGAGCCTAAAAGCAAGGCAAGTCTGGGCAAGGCGAGCCCCCGGCGAGCAGCCTCGCGCCAGAAACTCTGCCAGATCGGGGCTCTGAGCAGAGCTAGAGCTCTGCCGTACTGGAGGCCCACTTAGCTCCGTGCAAGCAGGGCTTTCCTCTTGACTGGGCTCGGCTGCCTCCTCTTCTCCCGAGGAGGCTCGCTACACTGCTGGCTGTGCTCTCGCCTATCAGGCGGGCGCGCAGGGCTCCTCCAGCAGGTCTTGCCTCAGGGGCTGCTTCCCCTGAGTTGAGGCTGTGGGCGGAACCCAGACACGCAGGATAAGGCCCCAACCACCTGCACATGTCTCTGCTGGGGAGGAGAGTGCTAGGGAACCTACGTCTCTCACACACTTTCTAGGCACCCACGGAGTCAGCCTCTGGGAGTGTGGGGATGCAAAACCCAGCCAGGGGCCCTTGGAACCTGGTGCTCTCCGTGCGGAGCTTTGTCTGGGCGGCCAAGGAACCGCTGAAGGAGCCCTGCTGTTGCCCTTCGCTTCCCTCTGACAGAGCTTTCACTGCTGGAGCCCTTGGCAGTGTGCAACCCACCAGCCCCTAAGCCCTCCTCAAGGACGCTTGGGACCTAAGTGCAAAGGCAAGGCAGGGGTAGAGCTGAAGCCAGGAAGGCGCCAGTGGCGTTTCCGAGCCTCACACAGCCTGCTCCTTCCTGGGGAGGGAGCCTTAAAGCAAGGCAAGTCTGCGCAAGGCTCGCCTATGGCAGAGCATCTTGGTGCCAGGAACTCTGCCAGATCGGGCCTCTGAACAGAGCTAGAGATCTGCCGTACTGGAGTCGCACTTAGCTTCGTGTAAGCAGGGATTTCAGCTTGACGGGGACTTGCTGCCTCCTCTTCCCCCGAGGAGGCTCGCTTCCCTGCTGGCTGTGCACTCGCCTATCAGGCGGGGGCGCAGGGCTCCTCCAGCAGGTCTTGCCTCAGGGGCTGCTTCCCCTGAGTTGGGCTGTGGGCAGGAACCCAGACACGCAGGATCAGGCCCCAAACACCTGCACATGTCTCTGCTGGGGAGGAGAGTGCTAGGGAACCTACGTCTGTCATACACTTTCTGGGCACCCAAGGAATCAGCCTCCGTGTGTGCGGGGCTGAAAACCCCAGCCAGGGGCCCTGGGAGCCTGGTGCTCTCCGTGTGGCGCTGAATCTGGGCGGCCAAGCAACCGCTGGAGGAGCCCTGCAGTTGCCCTTCCCTTCCCTCTGACAGAATTCTCACTGCTGGAGCCCTTGGCAGTGTGCAACCCACCAGCCCCTAAGCCTCTCCTTAAGGAGGACTGGACCTAAGTGCAAAGGCAAGGCAGGATTGGAGCTGAGGCAAGAAAGGCGCCAGTGGCGACTCCCAGGCTCCTGCTGCCTGCTCCTTCCTGGAGAGGCAGCCTAAAAGCAAGGCAAGTCTGGGCAAGGCTAGCCCCCGGCAGAGCAGCCTCGCGCCAGGAACTCTGCCAGATCGGGGCTCTGAGCAGAGCTAGAGCTCTGCCGTACTGGAGGCGCACTTAGCTCCGTGCAAGCAGGGCTTTTCAACTTGACGGGCTGGGCTGCCTCCTCTTCCCCGAGGAGGCTCGCTTCCCTGCTGGCTGTGCACTCGCCTATCAGGCGGGCGCGCAGGGCTCCTCCAGCAGGTCTTGCCTCAGGGGCTGCTTCCCCTGAGTTGGGCTGTGGGCAGGAACCCAGACACGCAGGATCAGGCCCCAACCACCTGCACATGTCTCTGCTGGGGAGGAGAGTGCTAGGGAACCTACGTCTGTCATACACTTTCTGGGCACCCAAGGAATCAGCCTCCGTGTGTGCGGGGCTGAAAACCCCAGCCAGGGGCCCTGGAGCCTGGTGCTCTCCGTGCGGCGCTTGTCTGGGCGGCCAAAAACCGCTGGAGGAGCCCTGCAGTTGCCCTTCCTTCCCTCTGACAGAGCTCTCACTGCTGAGCCCTTGGCAGTGTGCAACCCACCACCCCTAAGCCCTCCCCAAGGACGCCTGGACCTAGTGCAAAGGCAAGGCAGGATTGGAGCTGAGGCAAGGAAAGGCACCAGTGGCGTCTCCAGGCTCTCAGACAGCTCCTTCCTGGGGAGGGAGCCTAAAAGCAAGGCAAGTCTGGGCAAGGCGAGCCCCCGGCGAGCAGCCTCGCGCCAGAACTCTGCCAGATCGGGGCTCTGAACAGAGCTAGAGCTCTGCCGTACTGGAGGCCACTTAGCTCCGTGCAAGCAGGGCTTTCCTCTTGACGGGCTCGGCTGCCTCCTCTTCCCCGAGGAGGCTCGCTTACCTGCTGGCTGTGCACTCGCCTATCAGGCGGGGGCGCAGGGCTCCTCCAGCAGGTCTTGCCTCAGGGGCTGCTTCCCCTGAGTTGGGGCTGTGGGCAGGAACCCAGACACGCAGGATCAGGCCCCAAACACCTGCACATGTCTCTGCTGGGAGGAGAGTGCTAGGGAACCTACGTCTGTCATACACTTTCTGGGCACCCAAGGAATCAGCCTCCGTGTGTGCGGGCTGAAAACCCCAGCCAGGGGCCCTGGGAGCCTGGTGCTCCGTGTGGCGCTGAATCTGGCGGCCAAGCAACCGCTGGAGGAGCCCTGCAGTTGCCCTTCCCTTCCCTCTGACAGAATTCTCACTGCTGGAGCCCTTGGCAGTGTGCAACCCACCAGCCCCTAAGCTCTCCTTAAGGAGGACTGGACCTAAGTGCAAAGGCAAGGCAGGATTGGAGCTGAGGCAAGAAAGGCGCCAGTGGCGACTCCCAGGCTCCTGCTGCCTGCTCCTTCCTGGAGAGGCAGCCTAAAAGCAAGGCAAGTCTGGGCAAGGCTAGCCCCGGCAGAGCAGCCTCGCGCCAGGAACTCTGCCAGATCGGGGCTCTGAGCAGAGCTAGAGCTCTGCCGTACTGGAGGCGCACTTAGCTCCGTGCAAGCAGGGCTTTCAACTTGACGGGGCTGGGCTGCCTCCTCTTCCCCCGAGGAGGCTCGCTTCCCTGCTGGCTGTGCACTCGCCTATCAGGCGGGGGCGCAGGGCTCCTCCAGCAGGTCTTGCCTCAGGGGCTGCTTCCCCTGAGTTGGGGCTGTGGGCAGGAACCCAGACACGCAGGATCAGGCCCCAACACCTGCACATGTCTCTGCTGGGGAGGAGAGTGCTAGGGAACCTACGTCTGTCATACACTTTCTGGGCACCCAAGGAATCAGCCTCCGTGTGTGCGGGGGCTGAAAACCCCAGCCAGGGGCCCTGGGAGCCTGGTGCTCTCGGTGCGGCGCTGATTCTAGGCGCGCCTAGAAACCGCTGGAGGAGCCCTGCAGTTGCCCTTCCCTTCCCTCTGACAGAGCTCTCACTGCTGAAGCCCTTGGCAGTGTGCAACCCACCACCCCCTAAGCCTCCCCAACACGCCTGGCACCTATGTGCAAAGGCAAGGCAGGATTGGAGCTGAGGCAAGGAAGGCACCAGTGGCGTCTCCCAGGCTCGCTCAGACAGCTCCTTCCTGGGGAGGGAGCCTAAAAGCAAGGCAAGTCTGGGCAAGGCGAGCCCCGGCCGAGCAGCCTCGCGCCAGAAACTCTGCCAGATCGGGGCTCTGAGCAGAGCTAGAGCTCTGCCGTACTGGAGGCCCACTTAGCTCCGTGCAAGCAGGGCTTTCCTCTTGACTGGGCTCGGCTGCCTCCTCTTCTCCCGAGGAGGCTCGCTACACTGCTGGCTGTGCTCTCGCCTATCAGGCGGGCGCGCAGGGCTCCTCCAGCAGGTCTTGCCTCAGGGGCTGCTTCCCCTGAGTTGAGGCTGTGGCGCGGGAACCCAGACACGCAGGATAAGGCCCCAACCACCTGCACATGTCTCTGCTGGGGAGGAGAGTGCTAGGGAACCTACGTC
>NW_017213853.1:0-15218 GCF_001704415.2 Capra hircus | reverse complement strand
ACTTCTGGAGTCTCCCAGGGGAGTCAGTCCTTGTCTCGAGTGGGGGCATGCACGTGCGCTTTCCTCCCGAGCTGCAGCAGCACTGTCATGGATTCCCTTCGCGTGGATCAAGGGATCTGTGGCTTTCCCTCGAGGCTTTCCCAAAAGAGCTGTCCCACGTGCCACCGTGGTGTGAGTGGATCCTCGTCCTAAAAGTCGAGGCAGTGTAGGGAAACAGGTTTCCCTGGAATGGACTGAGACATCTGGGGGACTCTGGGAATGGTGGCACGACCCTGGAGTTCCTCTCGCCTTTCCTGTGGAGACCGCCTCCTCTTGAGATGTGACGGGAACGCCGGGAATTCTTTCCCAACCATGCAGGGAAAGGATCCCTCCTCTCGAGCTAGGTGGCGGAAACGGGGTTCCTCTAGATGTGGGCGGGACTCTCGTGCTTCCTTTCGAGTGGAGACGGTTATGTCTGCGAACTTCTTTAGTTTTAGCAAGTGTGTGAAGGACCCTTTGGAAGTTCCAGAGGTTGGGTGTGATTAGCCTCGAGACGCCTCAGCGGAAATGGGCCTCATCTCGCCTGGAAGGGAGAACCTCCTGGATTTTCTCGAGTTGCGGCAGGTGCTCTTAACTTACGACGGGGACATCAGGAACCCGCTCTGGTGGCATCAGGAAAGGCAGGTCCACATACGAGTTGCTCGGGGGCCTCTCGGGATTCCTCTCCCCTGATGCCAGGGCCTAAGACCTTGTGTGGAGTCGGTGCCGGAACCTGAGGATTCCTCTCCAGGGCTGACATGGATCTTGGGGTACTTCTGGAGTCTCCCCAGTGGAGTCAGTCCTCGTCTCGAGTGGGGCGATGCACGTGCGCTTTCCTCCCGAGCTGTATTAGCAGTGTCAAGCTTCCCTTCGCGTGGATCAAGGGATCTGTGGCTTTCCCTCAAGGCTTTCCCACAAGGCTTTCCCACGAGTCTTCCCCAAAGGGCTGTCCCACGTGCCACCGTGGTGTGAGTTGATCCTCGGCTTGAAAGTCGAAGCAGTGCAGGGAAAACAGGTTTCCCTGGAATAAACTGAGAATTCTGGGGGACTCTGGGAATGGGGCCTGATCCTGGAGTTCCTCTCGCCTTCCTCTGGAGAGCGCCTCCTCTTGAGATGCGACGGGAACGCTAGGAATTCTTTCCCGACCACACAGGGAAAGGATCCCTCCTCTCGAGCTAGCAGGCGGAAACGGGGCCACTCTGGAAGTGCGCGGGACTCTCGTGTTCCTCTTGAGTGGAGACGGGTATGTCGGGGAACTTCTTGAGTTGCAGCAAGGGTGTGAAGGACCCTTTGGAAGTTTCAGAGTTTAGTGTGATTACCCCCTATTTGCCTCAGCAGAAATGGGCCTCATCTCGCCTGGAGGGGAGAACCTCCTGGATTTTCTCGAGTTGCGGCAGGTGCTCTCATCTTACGATGGGGACCTCAGGGGCCCGCTCTGGTGGCCTCAGGAAAGGCCAGTCCCCATGCGAGTTGCTCGGGGGCCTCTCGGGATTCCTCTCCCGTCGATGCCGGGGCCTAGGACATTGTGTTGAGTCGGTGCCAGAACCTGAGGATTCTTCTCCAGTGCTGACATGGATCTTGGGGTACTTCTGGAGTCTCCCCAGTGGAGTCAGTCCTCGTCTCGAGTGGGTCGATGCACGTGCGCTTTGCTCCCGAGCTGTAGTAGCAGTGTCAAGCTTCCCTTCGCGTGGATCAAGGGATCTGTAGCTTTCCCTCGAGGCTTTCCCACAAGGCTTTCCCACGAGGCTTCCCCACAGGGCTGTCCCACGTGCCACCGTGGTGTGAGTTGATCCTCGCCTTGAAAGTCGAAGCAGTGCAGGGAAAACAGGTTTCCCTGGAATGGACTGAGACATCTGGGGTACTCAGGGAACGGTGGCACGACCCTGGAGTTCCTCTCGCCTTTCCTGTGGAGAGCGCCTCCTCTTGAGATGCGACGGGAACGCCGGGAATTCTTTCCCGACCACGCAGGGAAAGGATCCCTCCTCTCGAGCAAGGAGACGGAAACGGGGCTCCTCTGGATGTGGGCGGGACTCTCGTGCTCCCTCTCGAGTGAAGACGGGTACGTCGGGCAACTTCTTGAGTTGCAGCAAGGGTGTGAAGGACCCTTTGGAAGTTCCACAGTCCAGGTTGATTAGCCTCTAGACGCCTCAGCGGAAATGGGCCTCATCTCGCCTGCAGGGGAGAACCTCCTGGATTTTTTCGAGTTGCGGCAGGAGCTCTCGTCTTACGACGGGGACCTCAGGGATCCGCTCTGGTGGCCTCAGGAAAGGCCAGTCCCCATGCGAGTTGTTCGGGGGCCACTCGGGATTCCTCTCCCGTCGATGCTGGGGCCTAAGACCTTGTGTGGAATCAGTGAGGGAACCTGAGGATTCCTCTCCAGTGCTGACATGGATCTTGGGGGTATTTCTGGAGTCCCCCCAAGGGAGTTAGGCCACGTCTCGAGTGGGGGCATGCACGTGCGCTTTCCTTCCGAGCTGTAGCAGCAGTGTCGCGCTTCCCTTCGCGTGGATCAAGGGATCTGTGGCTTTCCTCGAGGCTTTACCACAGGGCTGTCCCAGGTGCCACCGTGGTGTGAGTCGATCCTCGCCTTGAAAGTCGAGGCAGTGCAGGGAAAACAGGTTTCCCTGGAATGGACGGAGACATCCGGGAGACTCTGGGAATGTGGCACGACCCTAGAGTTCCTCTCGCCTTTCCTGTGGAGAGCGCCTCCTCTTGAGATGCGACGGGAACGCCGGGAATTCTTTCCCAACCACGCAGGGAAAGAATCCCTCCTCTTGAGCTCGGAGGGGGAAACGGGGCTCCTCTGGATGTGGGTGGAACTCTCGTGCTTCCTCTCGAGTGGAGACGGGTATGTCGGGGAACTTCTTGAGTTGCAGCAAGGGTGTGAAGGACCCTTTGGAAATTCCAGAGTTTAGGTGTGAATAGCCTCGAGACGCCTCAGCGGAAATGGGCCTCATCTCGCCTGGAGGGAGAACCTCCTGGATTTTCTCGAGTTGCGGCAGGTGCTCTCGACTTACGACAGGGACCTCAGGGACCCGCTCTGGTGGCCTCAGGAAAGGCCAGTCCCCATGCGAGTTGCTCGGGTGCCTCTCGGGATTCCTCTCCCGTCGATGCCGGGGCCTAAGACCTTGTGTGGAGTCGTTGCCGGAAACCTGAGGATTCCTCTCCAGTGCAGACATGGAACTTGGGGTACTTCTGAAGTCTCCCCAGGTGAGTCAGTCCTCGTCTCGAGTGGGGGCATGCACGTGCGCTTTCCTCCCGAGCTGTAGCAGCAGTGTCACGCTTCCCTTCGCGTGGATCAAGGGATCAGTGGGCTTTACCTCGAGGCTCTCCCACGAGGCTTTCCCTCGAGGCTTTTCCACAGGGCTGTCCCACGTGCCACCGTGGTGTGAGTCGATCCTCGTCTTGAACGTCGAGGCAGTGCAGGGAAAACAGGTTTCCCTGGAATGGACTGAGATATCTGGGGGACTCTGGGAATGGTGGCACGACCCTGGGTTCCTCTCGCCTTTCCTGTGGAGAGCGCCTCCTCTTGAGATGCGAGGGAATGCCGGGAATTCTTTCCCGACCACGCAGGGAAAGGATCCCTCCTCTCGAGCCATGAGGCGGAAACGAGGCTCCTCTGGATGTGGCGGGACTCTCGTGCTTCCTCTCGAGTGGAGCAGGGTATGTCGGGGAACTTCTTGAATTGCAGCAAGGGTGTGAAGGACCCTTTGGAAGTTCCATAGGTTAGGTGTGATTATCCTCGAGACGCCTCAGCGGAAATTTGCCTCATCTCGCCTGGAAGGGAGAACCTCCTGGATATTCTCGAGTTGCGGCAGGTGCTCTCGACTTACGATGGGGACCTCAGGGACCCTCTCTGGTGGCCTCAGGAAAGGCCAGTCCCCATGCGAGTTGCTCGGCGGCATCTCGGGATTCCTCTCCCGTCGATGCCCGGGCCTAAGACCTTGTTTGCAGTCGGTGCCGGAACCTGAGGATTCCTCTCCAGTGCTGACATGGATCTTGGGGTACTTCTGGAGTCTCCCCAGGGGAGTCAGTCCTCGTCTCGAGTGGGGGCATGCACGTGCGCTTTCCTCCCTAGCTGTAGCAGCAGTGTCACGCTCCCCTTCGCGTGGATTAAGGGATCTGTGGCTTTCCCTCGAGGCTTTCACATGAGACTTTCCCACGAGGCTTTCCCACAGGGCTGTCCCACGTTCCACCGTCGTGTGTGACGATCCTCGGCTTGAAAGTCGAGGCAGTCAGGGAAAACAGGTTTCCCTGGAATGGACTGAGACATCTGGGGGACTCTGGGAATGGTGGCACGACCCTGGAGTTCCTCTCGCCTTTCCTGTGGAGATCGCCTCCTCTTGAGATGTGCTGGGAACACTGGGAACTCTTTCCCGATCACTGAGGGAAAGGATCCCTCCTCTCGAGCTAGGAGGCGGAAACGGGGCTCCTCTGAATGTGGGCGGGACTCTCGTGCTTCCTCTCGAGTGGAGACGGGTATGTTGGGGATCTTCATGAGTTGCAGCAAGGGTGTGAAGGACCCTTTGGAAGTTCCAGAGGTTAGGTGTGATTAACATTGAGACACCTCAGCGGAAATGGTCCTCATCTCGCCTGGAAGGGAGAACCTCCTAGATTTTCTCAAGTTGCTGCAGGTGCTCTCGACCTACGACGGGGACCTCAGGGACCCGCTCTGGTGGCCTCAGGAAAGGCCAGTCCCCATGGGAGTTGCTCAGGGAGACTCACGGGATTCCTCTCCCGACGATGCCGGGGCCTAAGACCTTTGTGGAGTTGGTGCCGTAAAGTGAGGATTCCTCTCCAGTGCTGACATGGATCTTGGAGTACTTCTGGAGTCTCCCCAGGGGAGTCAGTCCTTGTCTCGAGTGGGGGCATGCACGTGCGCTTTCCTCCCGAGCTGCAGCAGCACTGTCATGGATTCCCTTCGCGTGGATCAAGGGATCTGTGGCTTTCCCTCGAGGCTTTCCCAAAGAGCTGTCCCACGTGCCACCGTGGTGTGAGTGGATCCTCGTCCTTAAAAGTCGAGGCAGTGTAGGGAAACAGGTTTCCCTGGAATGGACTGAGACATCTGGGGGACTCTGGGAATGGTGGCACGACCCTGGAGTTCCTCTCGCCTTTCCTGTGGAGACCGCCTCCTCTTGAGATGTGACGGGAACGCCGGGAATTCTTTCCCAACCATGCAGGGAAAGGATCCCTCCTCTCGAGCTAGGTGGCGGAAACGGGGTTCCTCTAGATGTGGGCGGGACTCTCGTGCTTCCTTTCGAGTGGAGACGGTTATGTCTGCGAACTTCTTTAGTTTTAGCAAGTGTGTGAAGGACCCTTTGGAAGTTCCAGAGGTTGGGTGTGATTAGCCTCGAGACGCCTCAGCGGAAATGGGCCTCATCTCGCCTGGAAGGGAGAACCTCCTGGATTTTCTCGAGTTGCGGCAGGTGCTCTTAACTTACGACGGGGACATCAGGAACCCGCTCTGGTGGCATCAGGAAAGGCAGGTCCACATACGAGTTGCTCGGGGGCCTCTCGGGATTCCTCTCCCCTGATGCCAGGGCCTAAGACCTTGTGTGGAGTCGGTGCCGGAACCTGAGGATTCCTCTCCAGGGCTGACATGGATCTTGGGGTACTTCTGGAGTCTCCCCAGTGGAGTCAGTCCTCGTCTCGAGTGGGGCGATGCACGTGCGCTTTCCTCCCGAGCTGTATTAGCAGTGTCAAGCTTCCCTTCGCGTGGATCAAGGGATCTGTGGCTTTCCCTCAAGGCTTTCCCACAAGGCTTTCCCACGAGTCTTCCCCAAAGGGCTGTCCCACGTGCCACCGTGGTGTGAGTTGATCCTCGGCTTGAAAGTCGAAGCAGTGCAGGGAAAACAGGTTTCCCTGGAATAAACTGAGAATTCTGGGGGACTCTGGGAATGGGGCCTGATCCTGGAGTTCCTCTCGCCTTCCTCTGGAGAGCGCCTCCTCTTGAGATGCGACGGGAACGCTAGGAATTCTTTCCCGACCACACAGGGAAAGGATCCCTCCTCTCGAGCTAGCAGGCGGAAACGGGGCCACTCTGGAAGTGCGCGGGACTCTCGTGTTCCTCTTGAGTGGAGACGGGTATGTCGGGGAACTTCTTGAGTTGCAGCAAGGGTGTGAAGGACCCTTTGGAAGTTTCAGAGTTTAGTGTGATTACCCCCTATTTGCCTCAGCAGAAATGGGCCTCATCTCGCCTGGAGGGGAGAACCTCCTGGATTTTCTCGAGTTGCGGCAGGTGCTCTCATCTTACGATGGGGACCTCAGGGGCCCGCTCTGGTGGCCTCAGGAAAGGCCAGTCCCCATGCGAGTTGCTCGGGGGCCTCTCGGGATTCCTCTCCCGTCGATGCCGGGGCCTAGGACATTGTGTTGAGTCGGTGCCAGAACCTGAGGATTCTTCTCCAGTGCTGACATGGATCTTGGGGTACTTCTGGAGTCTCCCCAGTGGAGTCAGTCCTCGTCTCGAGTGGGTCGATGCACGTGCGCTTTGCTCCCGAGCTGTAGTAGCAGTGTCAAGCTTCCCTTCGCGTGGATCAAGGGATCTGTAGCTTTCCCTCGAGGCTTTCCCACAAGGCTTTCCCACGAGGCTTCCCCACAGGGCTGTCCCACGTGCCACCGTGGTGTGAGTTGATCCTCGCCTTGAAAGTCGAAGCAGTGCAGGGAAAACAGGTTTCCCTGGAATGGACTGAGACATCTGGGGTACTCAGGGAACGGTGGCACGACCCTGGAGTTCCTCTCGCCTTTCCTGTGGAGAGCGCCTCCTCTTGAGATGCGACGGGAACGCCGGGAATTCTTTCCCGACCACGCAGGGAAAGGATCCCTCCTCTCGAGCAAGGAGACGGAAACGGGGCTCCTCTGGATGTGGGCGGGACTCTCGTGCTCCCTCTCGAGTGAAGACGGGTACGTCGGGCAACTTCTTGAGTTGCAGCAAGGGTGTGAAGGACCCTTTGGAAGTTCCACAGTCCAGGTTGATTAGCCTCTAGACGCCTCAGCGGAAATGGGCCTCATCTCGCCTGCAGGGGAGAACCTCCTGGATTTTTTCGAGTTGCGGCAGGAGCTCTCGTCTTACGACGGGGACCTCAGGGATCCGCTCTGGTGGCCTCAGGAAAGGCCAGTCCCCATGCGAGTTGTTCGGGGGCCACTCGGGATTCCTCTCCCGTCGATGCTGGGGCCTAAGACCTTGTGTGGAATCAGTGAGGGAACCTGAGGATTCCTCTCCAGTGCTGACATGGATCTTGGGGGTATTTCTGGAGTCCCCCCAAGGGAGTTAGGCCACGTCTCGAGTGGGGGCATGCACGTGCGCTTTCCTTCCGAGCTGTAGCAGCAGTGTCGCGCTTCCCTTCGCGTGGATCAAGGGATCTGTGGCTTTCCTCGAGGCTTTACCACAGGGCTGTCCCAGGTGCCACCGTGGTGTGAGTCGATCCTCGCCTTGAAAGTCGAGGCAGTGCAGGGAAAACAGGTTTCCCTGGAATGGACGGAGACATCCGGGAGACTCTGGGAATGTGGCACGACCCTAGAGTTCCTCTCGCCTTTCCTGTGGAGAGCGCCTCCTCTTGAGATGCGACGGGAACGCCGGGAATTCTTTCCCAACCACGCAGGGAAAGAATCCCTCCTCTTGAGCTCGGAGGGGAAACGGGGCTCCTCTGGATGTGGGTGGAACTCTCGTGCTTCCTCTCGAGTGGAGACGGGTATGTCGGGGAACTTCTTGAGTTGCAGCAAGGGTGTGAAGGACCCTTTGGAAATTCCAGAGTTTAGGTGTGAATAGCCTCGAGACGCCTCAGCGGAAATGGGCCTCATCTCGCCTGGAGGGAGAACCTCCTGGATTTTCTCGAGTTGCGGCAGGTGCTCTCGGCTTACGACAGGGACCTCAGGGACCCGCTCTGGTGGCCTCAGGAAAGGCCAGTCCCCATGCGAGTTGCTCGGGTGCCTCTGGGGATTCCTCTCCCGTCGATGCCGGGGCCTAAGACCTTGTGTGGAGTCGTTGCCGGAAACTGAGGATTCCTCTCCAGTGCAGACATGGAACTTGGGGTACTTCTGGAAGTCTCCCCAGGTGAGTCAGTCCTCGTCTCGAGTGGGGGCATGCACGTGCGCTTTCCTCCCGAGCTGTAGCAGCAGTGTCACGCTTCCCTTCGCGTGGATCAAGGGATCTGTGGCTTTCCCTCGAGGCTTTCCCACAGAGCTTTCCACGAGCTTCCCACAGGGCTGTCCCACGTGCCACCGTGTGTGTGAGTCGATCCTCGGCTTGAAAGTCGAAGGCAGTGCAGGGAAAAACAGGTTTCCCTGGAATGGACTGAGACATCTTGGGGACTCTGGGAATGGTGGCACGACCCTGGAGTTCCTCTCGCCTTTCCTGTGGAGAGCGCCTCCTCTTGAGATGCGACGGGAACGCCGGGAATTCTTTCCCGACCACGAGGGAAAGGATCCCTCCTCTCGAGCTTGGAGGCGGAAACGGGGCTCCTCTGGATGTGGGCGGGACTCTCGTGCTTCCTCTCGAGTGGAGACGGGTATGTCGGGGAACTTCTTGAGTTGCAGCAAGGCTGTGAAGGACCCTTTGGAAGTTCCAGAGGTTAGGTGTGATTTGCTTCGAGTCGCCTCAGCGGAACTGGGCCTCATCTCACCTGGAGGGGACAACCTCCTGGATTTTGTCGACTTGCGGCAGGTGCTCTCCAGTTACGACGGGGACCATCAGGGACCCCCTCTGGAGGCCTCAGGAAAGGCCAGTCCTCATGCGAGTTGCCCGGGAGCCTTTCGGGATTTCTCTCCCGTCGATTCCGGGGCCTAAGACCTTGTGGGGAGTCGGTGCCGGAATCTGAGGATTCCTCTCCAGTGCTGACATGGATCTTGGGGTACTTCTGGAGTCTCCCCAGGGGAGTGTGTCCTCGTCTCGAGTGGGGGCAATGGACGTGCGCTTTCCTCCCGAGCTGTAGCAGCAGTGTCACTCTACACTTCGCGTAGATCAAGGGATCTGTGGCTTTCCCTCGAGGCTTTCCCTCGAGGCTTTCCCACGAAACTTTCCCACAGGGCTTTCCCACGTGCCACCGTGGTGTGAGTCGATACTCGGCTTGAAAGTCGAGGCAGTGCATGGCAAAACAGGTTTCCCTGGAATGGATGAGACATCTGGGGGACTCTGGGAATGGTGGCACCACCCTGGAGATCCTCTCGCCTTTCCTGTGGAGAGCGCCTCCTCTTGAGATGCGACTGGAACGCCGGGAATTCTTTCCCGACCACAGAGGGAAAGGATCCCTCCTCTCGAGCTATGAGGCGGAAACGGGTCTCCTCTGTATGTGGACGGGACTCTCGTGCTTTCTCTCGAGTGGAGACGGGTATGTTGGCGAACTTCTTGAGTTGCAGATATGGTGCGAAGGACCCTTTGGAAGTTCCAGAGGTTAGGTGTGATTAGCCTCCAGACGCCTCAGCAGAAATGGGCCTCATCTCGCCTGGAGGGGAGAACCTCCTGGATTTTCTCGAGTTGCGGCAGGTGCTCTCGACTTACGATGGGGACCTCAGGGACCCGCTCTGGTGGCCTCAGGAAAGGCCAGTCCCCATGCGAGTTGCTCGGGGGCCTCTCGGGATTTCTCTCCAGTCGAAGCCTGGGCCTAAGACCTTGTGTGGAGTCGGTGCCTGAACCTGAGGATTCCTCTCCAGTGCTGACATGGTATCTTGGGGTACTTCTGGAGTCTCCCCAGGGGAGTCAGTCCTCGTCTCGAGAGGGGGCATGCATGTGCGCTTTCCTCACGAGCTGTAGCAGCACTGTCACGCTTCCCTTCGCGTGGATCAAGGGATCTGTGGCTTTCCCTCGAGACTTTCCCTCGAGGCTTTCCCACGAGGCTTTCCCACGAGGCTTTCCCACATGGCTGTCCCACGTGCCACCGTGGTGTGAGTCGATCCTCGGTTTGAAAGTCCAGGCAGTGCAGGGAAAACAGGTTTCCCTGGAATGGACTGAGACATCTGGGGGACTCTGGGAATGGTGGCACGACCCTTGATTCCCTCTCGCCTTTCATGTGGAGAGCGCTGCCTCTTGAGATGCCACGGGAACGCCAGGAATTCTTTCCCTACCCTGCAGGGAAAGGATCCCTCCTCTCGAGCCAAGAGGCGGTAACGGGGCTCCTCTGGATGTGGGCGGGACGCTCGTGCTTCCTCTCGAGTGGAGACGGGTATGTCCGGGAACTTCTTGAGTTGCAGGAAGGGTGTGAAGGACCCTTTGTAAGTTCCAGAGGTTAGGTGTGATTAGCCTTGAGACACCTCAGCGGAAATGGGCCTCATCTCGCCTGGAAGGGAGAACCTCCTGGAGTTTCTCAAGTTCTGGCAGGTGCTCTGGACTTATGACGGGGATATCAGGGACCCGCTCTTGTGGCCTCACGAAAGGCCAGTCCCCATGCGAGTTGCTCATGGGCCTCTCAGGATTCCTCTCCCGTCGATGCCGGGACCTAAGATCTTGTGTGGTGTCGGTTCCGGAACCTGAGGATTCTTCTCCAGTGCTGACATTGATCTTGGGGTACTTCTGGAGTCTCCCCAGGGGAGTCAGTTCTCGTCTCGAGTGGGGCCATGCACGTGCGCTTTCCTCCCCAGCTGTAGCAGCAGTGTCGCACTTCCCTTCGCGTGGATCAAGGTTTCTGTGGCTTTCCCTCGAGGCTTTCCCATGAGGCTTTCACACGAGGCTTTCCCACGAGGCTTTCCCACAGGGCTGTCCAACGTGCCACCGTGGTGTGAATCGATCCTCAGCTTGAAAGTCGAGGCAGTGCACGGAAAACAGGTTTCCCTGGAATGGACTGAGATATTTGGGGGACTCTGGGAATGGTGGCATGACCCTGGAGTTCCTCTCGCCTTTCCTGTGGAGAGTGCCTCCTCTTGAGATGCGAAGGGAACGCCGGTAATTCTTTCCCGACCACGCAGGTAAAGGATCCCTCCTCTCGAGCAAGAGGCGAAAACGGGGCTCCTCTGGATGTGCGCGGGACTCTCGCGCTTCCTCTCGAGTGGAGACGGGTATGTGGGGGAACTTCTTGAGTTGCAGCAAGGGTGTGAAGGACCCATAGGAAGTTCCAAAGGTTAGGTGTGATTAGCCTCGAGATCCTCAGCGGAAATGGGCCTCATCTCGCCTGGAGGGGAGAACCTCCTGGATTTTCTCGAGTTGCGGCAGGTGCTCTCGACTTACGATGGGGACCTCAGGGACCCGCTCTTGTGGCCTCAGGAAAGGCCAGTCCCCATGCGAGATGCTCGGTGGTCTCTCGGGATTCCTCTCCCGTCGATGCCTGGGCCTAAGACTGCCGGGAGCCAGTGTGAGGAAGCCCGCCCGTGACAAGGTTATGAGGAAGGAAGCTGACATACGCAAGGCGTGCTCAGACTTCAGGGATCCCTCTGGAAATTTTTAAGCATGTACCCCAACAAAAATCTGCCGGTTTTTGTGCTCTGCTTTTTCACTCTTCTGACCTTTTCTGGAAAAAGTCAATTCAGTCCGTTAGTCTTCTGCATTTGAAAGAGTGTTTCAATCCAAATACCCTCTGATTTCTTTCTAGCCTGCCTGTAGGACTCGTACAGCTGCGCTTCTGATTGTTTGAGGCCTCCTGACCGCAGGAGGCACTGGAAGCTTAAATCATCCTAGGAATGCAGGAGTTTCCGAGGAGTCAAAATCTTTAGAATAGGACTGATTAAAAGTTTCATTTTTTGGGTCAATGCTTGCTGCCAAATTTTCATATCCTTTATTTTTAGATATAGTTGGTTTATAGAAAAACAAGTAGTTTACCTGGTATTAGCAACATTAGATCTTTGAGTTAAGTACCTTCTTTGTTATAACCCACTGCACCTTTGTTCTATAGAGATGTAACTTTAATGCTTTAAGGAGATGCAGATTAAAGAAAAACACTTCAGGGGAAACAAAATTAACATTCATTAAGGAAGAGAGCCAAAAAGTGTTAACAAGCCTCTTGGCCAGAAGATAATGTAAATCACCTGAGACCTTTTGTATACAAAATGATATACAGAAAGAATCTGGGTTGCGAACACTACATAATTTTGTGTTATCCATTGATCTCCATGTTTTATCAAAAGTATAAAAGGCCTTCTGAACAATAAAGGAGGAGGCCAGGGGCCGGGGGCCAGTTTCTCGGACCAGCTTCTCGAACTAGTCTCTCAGCCTGGTTTCTTGGGACTCTGGCTCGCCCCGTGTCTTTCTCTCTCTTTCTTCTTCTCTACCTTTCCTTCTCTCTGCTCTTTACTATAACTTCAGGCTGAATCTCCAACTGGAGTGCGGAGGCTTGCCAGGTCTACTTACTTGCCCTGGCTGTTAAGACCCGCACGAAAGGGAGCTTAAGGCGAGGCACCCTTAGATATTCCAGCGGGCGCCGGTGGCCCAACGAAGGTGGTGCAAATTCCTTGTCTGGAATTTTATTGGCCGTCCGCGTAAACCAAGCTATTCAGCCCTCTTCCTCCACTTAATCTTCTTACTACACTATAGTTTCCGAATCTAATCTTACATTAATAAATAAACAAGTCTTTCCACACCAACGCCGTCCACCCTTCGAATTCCCTGGATCCACCGGGGCTGGACCCCGGCATAAGACCTTGTGTGGAGTCGGTGCCGAAACCTGAGGATTCCTCTCCAGTGCTGACATGGAACTTGGGGTACTTCTGGAGTCTCCCCAGGGGAGTCCAGTCCTCGTCTCGAGTGGGGGCATGCATGTGCGCTTTCCTCCCGAGCTGTAGCAGCAGTGTCATGCTTCCCTTCGCGTGGATCAAGGGATCTGTGGCTTTCCCACGAGGCTTTCCCACAGGGCTGTCCCACGTGCCACCGTCGTGTGAGTCGATCCTCGGCTTGAAAGTCGAGCAGTGCAGGGAAAAAAGGTTTCCCTGAAATGGCCTGAGACATCTGGGGGACTCTGGGAATGGTGGAACGACCCTGGAGTTCCATACGCCTTTCCTGTGTAAAGCGTCCCCTCTTGAGATGCTATGGGAACGCGGGGAATTCTTTCCAGACAACGCACGGAAAGGATCCCACCTCTGGAGCTAAGAGGCAGAAATGGGGCTCCTCTGGATGTGGGCGGGACTCTCGTGCTTCCTCTCGAGTGGAGACGGGTATGTCGGGGAACTTCTTGAGTTGCAGCAAGGGTGTGAAGGACCCTTTGGAAGTTCCAGATGTTAGGTGTGATTAGCCTCGAGACGCCTCAGCGGAAAAGGGCCTCATCTCGTCTGGAGGAGAGAACCTCCTGGATTTTCTCGAGTTGCGGCAGGTGCTCGCGACTTACGACGGGGACCTCAGGGACACGCTCTGGTGGCCTCAGGAAAGGCCATTCCCCTGCGAGTTGCTTGGGGGCCTCTCGGGATTCCCTCTCCCGTCGATGCCGGGGCCTAAGACCCTTGCGTGGAGTCGGTGCCGGAACCTGAGGATTCCTCTCCAGGGCTGACATGGATCTTGGGGTACTTCTGGAGTCTCCCCTGGGGAGTCAGTTCTCGTCTCGAGTGGGGGCATGCACGTGCGCTTTCCTCCGAGCAGTAGCAGCAGTGTCACCCTTCCCTTCGCGTGGATCAAGGGATCTGTGGCTTGCCCTCGAGGCCTTCCAACGAGGCTTTCCCCACGAGGCTTTCCCACAGGGCTGTCCCACGTGCCACCGTGGTATGAGTCGATCCTCGGCTTGAAAGTCGAGGCAGTGCAAGGAAAAACAGGTTTCCCTGGAAAGGACTGAGACATCTGGGGGACTCTGGGAATGGTGGCATGACCCTGGAGTTCCTCTCGCCTTTCCTGTGGAGAGCGCCTCCTCTTGAGATGTGACGGGAATGCCGGGAATTCTTTCCCGAACACTCAGGGAAAGGATCCCTCCTCTCGAGCAAGGAGGAGGAACGGGGCTCCTCTAGATGTGGGCGGGACGCTCGTGCTTCCTCTCCGAGTGGAGACGGGTATGTCGGGGAACTTCTTGAGTTGCAGCAAGGGTGTGAACGGTCCCTTTGTATGTTCCAGAGGTTTAGGTCTGATTAGCCTCGAGACGCCTCAGCACGAATGGGCCTCATCTCGCCTGGAGGGGAGAACCTCCTGGATTTTCTCGAGTTGCGGCAGGTGCTCTCGACTTACGACGGGGACCTCAGAGTCCCGCTCTGGTGGCCTCAGGAAAGGCCAGTCCCCTTGCGAGTTGCTCGCGGGCCTCTCGGGACTCCAGTCCCGTCGATGCTGGGTCCTAAGACCTTGTGTGGAGTCAGTGCCCGAACCTGAGGATTCCTCTCCAGTGCCGACATGGATCTTGGTGTACTTCTGGAGTCTCCCCATGGAAGTCAGTCCTCGTCTCGAGTGGGGGCATGCACGGCGCTTTCATCCCGAGCTGTAGCAGCAGTGTCACGCTTCCCTTCGCGTGGATCAAGGGATCTGTGACTTTCACTCGAGGCTTTCCCATGAGGCTTTCCCAGGAGGCTTTCCCACAGGGCTGTCCCACGTGCCCACCGTGGTGTGAGTCGATCCTCGGCTTGAAAGTCGAGGCAGTGCAGGGAAAACAGGTTTCCCTGGAATAGACTGAGACATCTGGGGGACTGTGGGAATGGTGGCACGACCCTGGAGTTCCTCTCGCCTTTCCTGTGGAGAGTGCCTCCTCTTGAGATGCGACGGGAACGACGAGAATTCTTTCCCGAACACGCAGGGAAAGTATCCCTCCTCTCGAGGTATGAGATGGAACGGGCTCCTCTGGATGTGGGCGGACTCTCGTGCTTCCTCTGGAGTGGAGACGAGTTGTCGGGGAACTTCTTAAGTTGCAGCAAAAGTGTGAAGGACCCTTTGGGAGTTTCAGAGGTTTAGGTGGATTAACCTCGTGACGCATTAGCGGAAATGGCCTCATCTCGCCTGGAGGGGAGAACCTCCTGGATTTTCTCGAGGTACAGCAGGTGCTCTTGACTTACGACGGGGACCTCAGGGACCCGCTCTGGTGGCCTCAGGAAGGCCAGTCCCCATGCGAGTTGCTCGGGGGCCTCTCGGGATTCCTCCCCGTCGATGCCGGGGCCTAAGACCTTGTGTGAAGTCGGTGCCAGAACCTGAGGATTCCTCACTATTGCTTACATGGACCTTGGGGTACTTCTGGAGTCTCCCCAGGGAAGTCAGTCCTCGTTTCGAGGGGGCATGCAAGTGCGCTTTCCTCCCGGGCTGTTCCAGCAGTGTGACGCTTCCATTCACGTGGATCAAGGATCTGTGGCTTTCCCTCGAGGCTTTCCACGAGACGTTCCACGAGGCT
>NW_017213852.1:0-15219 GCF_001704415.2 Capra hircus | reverse complement strand
AACGGAGACCTCGAGATTTGCTCAGAGCACCGGAGGTCCAGAAGCAGGGCCCTGTATCTCCCCTTCCCTTTGTGATCATTGCAAAGACATTCCTAGCTGATAGCGGGAGTGCCCCTGAAGAAGCAAGCAGTGGGAGTGTGTTTGACACGACTGTGTGCCTTCCTGGCCTCATCTCCACAAGGGGCCTTTCCTCTCGAATAGGCCCCATGTCCCCTTGGGGAGGGTGTCATGCCTCTTTTCTCCTCACTGCCAAAGGGTGGAGCCAAGCTCGCTCTGTCAGAGGTACAAAAACAGCAATTGAATGGGTTTTCAAGCTCTTGCTAGGCTGCACCCTTTCAGGGCCCACTTTACTGAAAACAGGTGCTCTGTGGCCCCTGGTTGGGTATGCAGGTTCACAAACAGGGTGAGATCCTGTCCAAGCCAAGAATTTTCCTGAAAGACCTAGGCTCACTAGAGCTCTCCTCCAGAGCAAAGGGGATAGAGGAGATGTATGGAGGAGTCTTTGCCTTTCCCTGTGAGTGTGGGGCTACTCCCTACGGCCCCAAGCTCAGGGATAACTGCCTCTAAGAAAGGAATGGCAAGAAGCGCTATTCTTGGAGGTTGGGACAGGGAGTTCGCAGCATGTGGGGAAAGAAAGACTTCTTCGGGGAAGAAGAGGCCAACCACCGGGGGTGTGTTTGCAAGCCTCTATTTGGAAGGAACAGGTTTGCTTATACAACTCAAGACCTCCAGATCTGCTCAGAGGACTGAAGTTCCAGAGACAGGGCCATGTATCTCCCCTTCCCTTTGAGATCCTTGCAAAGACATTCCTAGCAGATCGTGGGAGTGCCCATGAAGAAGCAAGCAGCGGGAGTGTGCTTGACATCACTGGCTGCCTACCTGGGCTCAGCTCCTCAAGGGGCCTTTCTCTCCTGGTAGGCCCTATGTCCCCTTTGGGAGAGGGTGGTGCCCTCTTCCCTCCACACTGCCAAAGGGTGGAGGTGGAGCAAACTCGTTCTCCCCGAGGTTAAAAAAAAAGACAAATTGGATGGATTTTTAAGCTCTTGCTATGCTGCACCCCTCCAGGACCCACTCGAGCAAAACAGGTGCCCTGTGGCCCCTAGGTCGGGTATGCAGGTTCACACACTGGGTGGGATCCCGTCAAAGCCAAGAATTTTCCTGACAGACCTAGGCTCACTAGAGCTCTCCTCCAGAGGAAAGGGGACAGAAAAGACGTGTGTGTGGAGGTGGCTCTGCCTTTCCAGGTCCCAATCTCAGGGATAACTGCCCCTAAGAAAGGAACTGCTGCTGCTGCTGCTGCTAAGTTGCTTCAGTCGTGTTCGACTCTGTGCGACGCCATAGACGGTAGCCCACTAGGCTCCCCCGTCCCTGGGATTCTCCAGGCAAGAACAGTAAGTGGGTTGCCATTGCCTTCTCCAATGCATGAAAGTGAAAATGAAAGTGCAGTCGCTCAGTCGTGTCCGACCCTCAGCGACCCCACGGACTGCAGCCTACCAGGCTTCTCCGTCCATAGGATTTTCTGAAAGGAACTGCAAGACGCGCTTTTCCTGGAGGCTGGGAAAGGGAGTTCGCAGGATGTGGGGAAAGAGATCCTCCTTCGAGGAAGAATAGGCGGCCACTTGTTTTGTGTTGCAAACCTCTATTTGGAAGGAACAGGTTAGCTTATACAAAGGGAGACCTCCAGATCTGCTCAGAGGACCGAAGTTGCAGAGGCAGGTCGGTGTATTTTCCCTTCATTTTGCGATCCTTGCAAAGACATTCCTTGCTGATAGATATTCAGCAAGGGCCTTTGAGACTGTTGTTTTCTTTCCTAGGTTCAAAGATTCCTTCAGTTCCTAATATAGATATCCTAGAAATTAACTGACATCCGTGAAAATCTGATATGTCCTGGTCAAATGCTGTCAGTTATAATTCCAGTTATCATATTAAAGCATTTCAAGTCGCAGCAGTGACCAGATTACATTGTCAATTTCTATTTAATCAGGTTTTAACCATGTCTTCTATGATTTCACACTGATGCCTTTACAGAAATACTGCTACTTCAAGATATATGGAATATACATTTTTTAAGCTTACCGATAATTTGTTTGTTTGTTTGTTTGTCTTCTGGTAAGCTGGTACCAGATGGAATTTAGTCTCCTCTCTAGGTTAAGAGAACAAAGTTTTCTTAGAATGCAATTTTTGATAACAGACTATGAGTTTCTTTACCTTTCATTGATTTATAATTGTTTTCATCATCTGTTTGTTTACTTCGGTAAAGCAAATAAGCCTTATTTAAGATTTTGGTACATGTAGGATGGACTAAGCTTTCCCCACTCTTGCAAGTTCCCTTAACCCTTCAGATTCTTCTCGTGGGACAAAGATCTCACTTTCCTCCAGAGGGACAATCCAAGCTTTTTATTAGTTGATCTGCCCCTGACATCAGAGTCAATTTGAGCATGAGTTGGCCTATAATTTAGGCATGAAACTATGACTACATAAAGAAAAGGTGACTTTATGATTCAGGGATGGCCATGATATGCCTTGCACTTCAGAGAAAATGGGTTAAAATGATTTTTTTTTCTTCAAAACTGCACAGCCAGTTCTTTCAGCATATGCAATTGAAAACATCTAGTCATTAGGTCAGTTTTCATTCCAATCCCAAAGAAAGGCAATGACAAAGAATATTCAAGCTGCTGCACAATTGCACTCATCTCACACACTAGTAAAGTAATGCTCAAAATTCTCCAAGTTCACATGAACTGTGAACTTCCAAATGTTCAAGAGGGATTTAAAACATGCAGAGAAACCAGAGATCAAACTGCCAACATCCACTGGATCATTGAAAAAGCAAGAGAGTTCCAGAAAAAAAGACATCTATTTCTGCTTTATTGACTATGCCAAAGCCTTTGACTGTGTGGATCACAATAAACTGGGAAAAATTCTGAAAGAGATGGGAATACCAGACCACCTGACCTGTCTCTTGAGAAACCTGTATGCAGGTCAGGAAGAAACAGTTCGAACTGGACATGGAACAACAGACTGGTTCTAAATAGGAAAAGGAATATGTCAAGGCAGTGTATTGTCACCCTGCTTATTTAACTTATATGCAGAGTACATCATGAGAAACACTGGGCTGGAGGAAGCACACGCTGGAATCCAGATTGCTGGGAGAAATATCAAGAATCTCAGATATGCAGATGACACCACCCTTATGGCAGAAAGTGAAGAAGAACTAAAGAGTCTCCTGATGAAAGTGAAAGAGGAGAGTGAAAAAGTTAGCTTAAAGCTCAGCATTCAGAAAACTAAAATCATTGCATCCAGTCTCATCACTTCATGGCAAATAGATGGGAACACATTGGAAACAGCAGCAGACTATTTTGGGGGGCTTGGAAATCACTGCAGGTGATGGCTGCCTCCATGAACTTAAAACATATTTATGACTTGGAAGAAAAGTGATGACCAAACTAGACAGCATATTAAAAAGCCGAGACGTTGCTTTGCCAACAAAGATCCATCCAGTCAAGGCTATGGTTTTTCCATATGTCATGGATGGATATGAAAGATGTACTATAAAGAAAGTGACAGCTGAAAATTAGATGCTTTTGAACTGTGGTGTTGGAGAAGATGCTTGTAGGTCGCTTAGACTACAAGGAGACGCAACCACTCCATCCTAAAGGAAATCAGGTCTGAATATAGATTGGAAGGACTAATACTGAACCTGAAACTCCAATACTTTGGCCACTTGATGTGAAGAGCTGACTCACTTGGAAGTTGCTTTGATTTGCCTGTGAGTGTGGGAGCCCTCCCTGGGCAAAGGGCCTCAGGGGTCATTGCCACTGAATCACGACCTCCAAGCAAGCGCATTCCAGCTGTGTGACATTCAGGAAGCAGGAGACTGGGAAAACTATCTTCCTTAGAGGAAGGAAAGTCATCCACAGAGAGTGTGTTTTCAGGCCTCTCTTTGCAGCAAGTGTTTTGCTTCTCAGACATCAGAGCTGCAGGCTTGCTCTGAGGGCCTCAATTGCAGAGTCAGGGCTGTGTGTCTCACTGCACTTTCCAAGCATTGCAGACACATTCCTAGGTTGGAGCAGTGCTTCCCATGAGAAAGAAGCCTCGGGAGTGTGTTTGAGCGGGCTGAGTGCCATGCTAGGGTCACCTAGTCGAGGGCACCTTGCACATCCAATGGGCCCCAGGCGAGTAGCTATGGACCGGCCCTTCGGTTGAGATATCCCAAAGCAGGGAACAAAGCCAGCTCTGTCAGAAGGAGGAAAACAGCAATGGGATGGATTTTCAAGCAGTTGCTAAGTCACACCACGTTAGGGCTCCCCGGGAAAGAAATGCGAATTTTGGCCTCTAGGCCCAGTATCCAGATGTGTGCACAGGATATTTTCCCCACAGGATCCAAGAATGTTCCAGACAGACCTAAGCTCACTAGCTCTCTCCTGCAGAGGAAATGAAATATTGTTGCTGAACCACGAAAAGATGCTGGGATTCTTGGCTTATGGAGGAGAAGAATTCAATCCAGGGCCCAAGACGAGGCTTGATTGCTCAGAGCTTTTGTGCAATAGAGTTTTATTAAAGTATAAAGGAGATAGAGAAAGCTTCTGACAGAGACATCACAAGGGGCAGAAAACGTACCCCCTTGCTAGTGTTAGTAATGGAGTTATATACTCTCCAATAAGTTATGACGAACAAAAGAATGTCTGGAGGTTGTAAAGACTCACTAGACCTACTCCCATAATTGACATTTTAAGATAACAGGATTAGCCAGAAGGTTTTTTCCAGAGACCGTCCTCAAGAAGGATGCATGATTGTTATATAATCCTAAGGAATGTAGAGGGAAAAACAGTTTGTCCTTTCTTCCTCCTTGAGAATTCTAGACCCCTCTCTCCTTGGGGACCCTTGAACTTCTTAGAAACCTGCCTTGGCAATGACTCTCTCAGAAACATGATTGAACAGCCGTTTGGAGCTTCCTTTGACTTTCCCTGGGAGGGAGGGAGCCCTCCCTGAGCACAGGGCCTCAGGGGCCATGGCCAATGAAAAAGAATCTCCCAGCAAGTGCTTTTCAGCCCTGTGTGACTCTCAGCCCACAGGAGGCTGAGAAAACTCTCTTCCTTGGAGGAAGGAAAGGCAGCCCAAGAGTGTGTTTTCAGGCCTGTATCTTGCAGCAAGTGTTTGGCTTGTTAGACAGAAGACCTGCAGGCCTGTTCCAACAGACTCAATTCCAGAATCAGGGCCTTGTGTCTCCCTGCAGTTTCCTGGCCTTGCAAACACATTCCTAGTTGAGAGCAGTCCTGCCCATGGGGACTGCTGCGGGAGTGTGTCTGAGGGGGGCCAGGTGTCATGCTGGGGTCACCTGGTCGAGGGCACCTTGCACCTCCAATGGACCCCAGGCAAGGAGTTGCAGGCCACCACCTTGCTTCTGAAATCCCAAAATGGGGAGCAAAGCTCGCTCTGTCAGAGGGAAGAAAACAGCAACAGGATGGATTTTCAAGCAGTTGCTAGGCTGTACTGCGTTAGGGCTCCAAGGAAGGAAAATGCGAATTTTAGCCCCTACGACTGGTATCCAGGTGGGCTCCCAGGATGATTTCCCCGCAGGATCCAAGAACGTTCCAGACAGACCTGGGCTCACTAGCTCCCTCCTGCAGAGGAAATATGATAGAACAGCTGTTTGGAGGTTGCTTTGACTTCCCCTGGGAGGGTAGGATCCCTCCCTGGGTGCAGGGCCTCAGGGGCCATTGCCGCTGAGAAATGCCCTCTAAGCCAGACCTTTGCCAGCCTTGTATGACTCAGCACGGAGGAGACTGGAAAAGCTCTCTTCCTTGGAGGAAGGAAAGGCAGCCCCAGAGAGTGTGTTTTCACACCTGTATCTTGCAGCAAGTGTTTGGCGTCTCAGACGTCAGACCTCCAGGCCTGCTCCAACGGCCTCAGTTCCAGAGTCAGGGCCGTGTGTTTCCCTGCATTTTCTGAGCCTTGGGAACACATTCCTAGGTCAGAACAGTCCTGCCCATGGGGAAGGAGGCTGCGGGAGTGTGTCTGAGGGGGTCGGGTGCCATGCTGGTGTCCAATAGACCCGGTACCTCCAATAGACCCCAGGACAACAGCGGTGGGGCTCCCCCTGGCTTCCGAAATGCCAAAGCGAGAAGCAAAGCTAGCTCTATCAGAAGGAAGAAAAGAGCAATCGGATGGATGTTCAGGCTGTTGCTGGGCCGCACCACTTCAGGGTCCCCCCCGAGAGGAACAGGCGCCCTGTGGCCCCTAGGTCCGATATGCAGGTTAACACACAGGGTGTGTCCCCATAGGAGCCAAGAATTTTCCTGACAGATCTAGGCTCACTAGAGCTCTCCTACAGGGCAAAAGGGGTAGAACAGACTGTGGATGTGACTCTGCCTTTCCCAGCGAGCATGGGGCCCTCCCTACGGCCCCGGGCTCCAGGGAAAATTGTCCCTGAAAAATGACCTCCAAGAAGCGCTTTTCCAGCAGGCTGGGATGCAGAGTTCACAGGATGCGGGGAAAGTGATCGTCCTTCAGGGAAGAAGAGGCAGCCACCCAGTGTGTGTTTGCAAGCCTGTATTTGGAAGAAACTGGTTAGCTCCTTCAAGGGGAGACCTCCAGGTCTGCTCAGAGGACCGAAATTCCAGAGGCAGCACCATGCATCTCCCCTGTCCTTTCTGAGCCTTGGAAAGACATTCCTAGCTTATAGCGGTATTGCTCATGAAGAAGCAGGATGCAGGAATGTGTCAGACATGACTGGGTGCCTTCCTGGGTTCAGCTCCGTGAGGGGCATTTCCACTCAGAGTAGGTCCCATGCCTCCTTGGGGAGGAAGTGGGGCCCGCTTGCCTCCAAATTGCCAAAGGCTGGAACAAAGCTAGTTCTATCAGAGGTAAGAAAAGAGCAATTGGATGGATGTGGAAGCTGTTGCTGGGCCGCACTGCTTCAGGCCCCCCACCCCTCCGCCCCCGAGAGAAACAGGCGCCCTGTGGCCCCTAGGTCCTGGATGCAGTTTCACACATAGAATGTGTCCCCATAGGAGCCAAGAATTTTCCTGACAGACCTAGGCTCACTAGAGCTCTCCTACAGAGCAAAGGGGATGGGACAGATGTGTGGCTGTGGCTCTGCCTTTCCCTGGGAGTGTGGAGCCGCTCCCTATGGCCCCGGGCTCCAGGGGAAATTGCCCCTGAATAATGACCTCCAAGAAGCGCTTTTCCAACTGGCTGAGACGTGGAGTTCTCAGGATGCAGGGAAAGCGAGTGTCCTTCGGGGAAGCAAAGGCAGTCACCTGTTATCATGACTTACTAGAATAGTAGGTACCTTCTCCGGTTGGGCAGAGGCCTTCCCTACCTGATCTGAAAAAGAAAATGAAGTAGCTCGCTGATTTGAGAAATAATTCCCAGACTTGGGTTTCCAACCAGCATAGAATCCGACAATGGCCCTGTCTTTGTAGCCGCGTTAATTAACAGGTATGTGAAGCTCTAAATATCAGTGGAAATTACATACAGCATATAGGCCCCAGTGTTCTGGAATGATGGAAAGAAACAACCAAACTCTTGAAGAGACACTTTCAAAATGGATCATAGAGACTGACTGTACATGGATGGGCTTGCTTCCGGCAGACTTACTCATATTACGGGTAACCGCACGTTCCCACAGTTGTTGTCCTTATGAAATTTTCTATGGGAGACCCCCTCCCACAGTGAGGCAGGTGTTAGCAGATTTGCCACAAGTAAGGGGGTGGGATTTCACAGCAGATGGAACAATTAGGTAAGGTAATAAATCAGGTAACTAAGTTTGTATAAAAAAGAATATCATTCCCCCTTGAGGAACAGATTCATGAATTTGTGCTCAGTGATCAGGTGTGGCTCAATGACTGGAAACACAATTCCTTGGCCTGACATCGGAAAGGTCCTTATACTGTTGTTTTAGCCACAATTCTGAAAGAGATGGGAATACCAGACCACCTAACCTGCCTCTTGAGAAATCTGGATGAAGGTCAGGAAGCAACAGTTAGAGCAGGACATGGAACAACAGACTGGTTCCAAAAAGGAAAAGGAGTATGTCAAGGCTGTATATTGTCACCCTGTTTATTTAACTTATATGCAGAGTACATCATGAAACATGCTGGGATGGAAGATACATGAACTGGAATCAAGATTGCCGGTAGAAATATCAATCAACTTAGATATGCAGATGACACCACCATTATGGCAGAACGTGAAGAGGAAAGGGTATGTCGGGGAACTTCTTGAGTTGCAGCAAGGGTGTGAAGGACCCTTTGGAAGTTCCAGAGGTTAGGTGTGGTTAGTCTCGAGATGCCTCAGCAGAAATGGGCCTCATGTCGCCTGGAACGGAGAGGCTCCTGGATATTTCCGAGTTTCAGCAGGTGCTCTCCTTGTGTGGAGTCGGGGCCGGAAGCTGAGGATTCCTCTCCAGTGCTGACATGGATTTTGGGGTACTTCTGGAGTCTCCACAAGGGAGTCAGGCCTCGTCTCGAGTGGGGGCATGAGCGTGCCATTTCCTCCCATGCTGTAGCAGCAGTGTCACGGTTCCCCTTGCGTGGACCAAGGGATCTGTGGCTTTCCCTCGAGTCTTTCCCACGAGGCTTTCCCACAGGGCTGTCCCACGTGTCACGGTGGTGTGAGTCGATCCTCGGCATGAAAGCCGAGGCAGTGCAGTGGAAAACAGGTTCCTGTGGAACGGACTGACACATCTGGGGGAGTCTTGGAATGGTGGCACGACCCTGCAGTTCCTCTCCCCTTTCCTTTGGAGAGCGCCACCTTGAGATGCGATGGGAATGCCGGGAATTCTTTTCCGAACAAGCAGGGAAAGGATCCCTCATCTCGAGGTACGAGCCGGAAACGGAGCTCCTCAGGATGTGGCCGGGACCATCCTGCTTCCTCTTGAGTGGAGACGGGTGTGTCGGGGAACTTCTTGAGTTGCAGCTTGACTGTGAAAGACTCTTTGGAAGTTCCAGAGGTCAAGTGTGATTAGCCTCGAGACACCTCAGTGGAAACTGGCCTCATCTCGCCTGCAGGGGAGAACCTCCTGTATTTTACCGAGTTTCGGCAGGTGCTCTCGACTTACGACGGGGACTTCAGGGACCCGGTCTGTTGGCCTCAGGAAAGGCCAGTCCCCATGCGAGTTGCTTGGGGGCCTCTCAGGATTCCTCTCCCGTCGATGCAGGGGCCTAAGATCTTGTGTGGAGTCGGTGCCGGAACCTGAGGATTCCTCTCCAGTGCTGACAGGGATCTTGGGGTACTTCTGGAGTCTCCCCAGGAAAATCATTCTGCATCTCGAGTGGGGGCATGCACATGCGATTTCCTCCCGAGCTGTAGCAGCAGTGTCACGCTTCCCTTCGCGTGGATCAAGGGATCTGTGGCTTTCCCTCGAGGGTTTCCCACAGGGCTGTCCCACGTGCCACCGTGGTGTGAGTCGATCCTCAGCTTGAAAGTCGAGACAGTGCAGGGAAAACAGGTTTCCCTGGAATGGACTGAGACATCTGGGGGACTCTGGGAATGGTGGCACGACCCTGGAGTTCCTCTCGCCTTTCCTGTGGAGAGCGCCTCCTCTTGAGATGCGACCGGAACGCCAGGAATTCTTTCTCGACCACGCAGGGAAAGGATCCCGCCTCTCGAGCTACCGGGCGGAAACGGGGCTCCTCTGGATGTTGGCGGGGTTCTCGTGCTTCCTCTTGAGTGGAAACGGGTATGTCGGGGAACTTCTTGAGTTGCAGCAAGGGTGTGAAGGACCCTTTGGAAGTTCGAGACGTTCGATGTGATAAGCCTCGAGACGTCTCAGCGGAAATGGGCCTCATCTCGCCTGGAGGGGAGAACCTCCTGGACTTTGTCAAGTTGCCGCAGTTGCTCTTTACTTACGACGGGGACCTCAGGGACCCGCTCTGGTGGCCTCAGGAAAGGCCAGTCCCCATGCAAGTTGCTCGGGGGCCTCTCGGGATTCCTCTCCCGTCGATGCCGGGCCCTAAGATCTTGTGTGGAGTCGGTGCCGGAACCTGAGCATTCCTCTCCAGTGCTGACATGGATCTTGGAGTATTTCTGGAGTCTTCCCAGGGGAGTCAGTCCTCGTCTCGAGTGGGGTCATGCACCTGCCCTTTCCTCCCGAGCTGTAGCAGCAGTGTCCCGCTTCCCTTCGCATGGATCAAGGGATCTGTGGCTTTCCCTCGAGGCTTTCCCACGAGGCTTTCCCACAGGGCTGTCCCACGTGCCACCGTGGTGTGAGTCGATCCTCGGCTTGAAAGTCGAGGCAGTGGAGGGGAAAAAGGTTTCCCAGGAATGGACTGAGATATCTGGGGGACTCTGGGAATGGTGGCACGACCCTGGAGTTCCTCTTGCCTTTCCTGTGGAGAGCGCCTCCTCTTGAGATGCGACGGGAACGCCGGGAATTCTTTCCCGACCACGCAGGGAAAGGATCACTCCTCTCGAGCTAGGAGACGGAAACGGGGCTCCTCTGGATGTGGGCGGGACTCTCATGCTTCCTCTCGAGTGGAGCCGGGTATGTCAGGGAACTATTTCAGTTTCAGCAAGGGTGTGAAGGACCCTTTGGAAGTTCCAGAGGTTAGGTGTGATTAGCCTCGAGACACCTCAGCGGAAATGGGCCTCATCTCGACTGGAGGGGAGAACCTCCTGAATTTTCTCGAGTTGCAGTAGGTGCTCTCGACTTACGATGGGGACCTCAGTGACGCGCTCTGGTGGCCTCAGGAAAGGCCAGTCCCCATGCGAGTTGCTCGGGGGCCTCTCGGGATTCCTCTCCTGTTGATGCTGCGGCCTAAGACCTTGTGTGTAGAAAGTGCTGGAAGCTGAGGATTCCTCACTATTGCTGACATGGATCTTGGGGTACTTCTGGAGTCTCCCCAGGGAAGTCAGTCCTCGTCTCGAGTGGGGGCATGCACGTGCGCTTTCCTCCCGAGCTGTTTCAGCAGTGTCACGCTTCCATTCACGTGGATTAAGGAATCTGTGGCTTTCCCTCGAGGCTTTCCGACGAGGCTTTCCCACGAGGCTTTCCCACAGGACTGTCCCACGTGCCACCGTGGTGTGAGTCGAACCTCGGCTTGAACGTCGAGGCAGTGCAGGGAAAACAGGTTTCCCTGGAATGGACTGAGACATCTGGCGGACTCTGGGAACTGTGGCAAGACCCTGGAGTTTCTCTCGCCTCTCTTGTGGAGAGCGCCTCCTCTCGAGATGCGACGGGAACGCCAGGAATACTTGACCGAACACGCAGGGAAAGGATCCCTCCTCTCGAGCTAGGAGTCGGACACGGGGCTCCTCTGGATGTGGGCGGTACTCTCGTGCTTCCTCTCGAGTGGAGACGGGTGTGTCGGGAAACTTTTTGAGTTGCAGCAAGTGTGTGAAGGACCATTTGGAAGTTCCAGAGGTTAGGTGTGATTTGCCTCGAGACGCCTCAGCGTAATGGGCCTCATCTCGCCTGGAGGGGAGAACCTCCTGGATTTTCTCGAATTGCAGCAGGTGCTCTCGAGTTACGACGAGGACCTGAGGGATACGCTCTAGTGGCCTCAGGAAAGGCTAGACCCCATGCGAGTTGCTCAGGGGCCTCTCGGGATTCCTCTCCCGTCGATGCCGGGGCCAAAGACCTTGTGGGAGTCGGTGCCGGAACCTGAGGATTCCTCTCCAGTGCTGACATGGATCTTGGGGTACTTCTGGAGTCTCCTCAGGGGAGTCAGTCCTCGTCTCCCGTGGGGGCATGCACGTGCGCTTTCCTCCCGAGCTGTAGCAGCAGTGTCACGCTTCCATAGGGGTGGATCAAGGGATCTGTGGCTTTCGCTTGAGGCTTTCCCACGAGAATTTCCCACAAGGCTTTCCCACAGGGCTGTCGCACGTGCCACTGTGGTGTGAGTCGATCCTCGGCTTGAACGTCGAGGCAGTGCAGAGAAAACAGGTTTCCCTGGAATGGACTGAGACATCTGGGGGACTCTGGGAATGGTGGCACGACCCTGGAGTTCCTCTCGCCTTTCCTGTGGAGAGCGCCTCCTCTTGAGATGCGACGGGAACGCCGGGAATTCTTTCCCGACCACGCAGGGAAAGGATCCCTCCTCTCGAACTAGGGGGCGGAAACGGGGCTCCTCTGGATGTGGGCGGGACTCTCGTGCTTCTTCTCGAGTGGAGACGGGTATGTCGGGGAATTTCTTGAGTTGCAGCTACGGTGTGAAGGACCCTTTGGAAGTTCCAGAGGTTAGGTGTGATTAGACTCGAGACGCCTCAGCGGAAATGGGCCTCATCTCGCCTGGAGGGGAGAACCTCCTGGATTTTCTCGAGTTGCGGCATTTGCTCTCGACTTACGACGGGGACCTCAGGGACCCGCTCTTGTGGCCTCAGGAAAGGCCAGTCCCCATGCGAGTTGCTCGGGGGCCTCTGGGGATTCCTCTCCCGTCGATGCCGGGGCCTAAGATCTTGTGTGGAGTAGTTGCCGGAACCTGAGCATTCCTCTCCGTGCTGACATGCATCTTAGGGTACTTCTGGAGTCTCCCCAGGGGAGTCAGACCTTGTCTCGAGTGGGGGCTTGCACGTGCACTTTCCTCCCGAGCTGTAGCAGCAGTGTCATGCTTCCCTTCTCGTGGATCAAGGGATCCGTGGCTTTCCCTCGAGGCTTTCCCACGAGGCTTTCCCACGAGTCTTTCCCACAGGGATGTCCCACGTGCCACCGTGGTGTGAGTCGATCCTCGGCTTGAAAGTCGAGGCAGTGCAGGGAAAACAGGTTTCCCTGGAGTGGACTGAGACATCTGGGGACTCTGGGAATGTGGCACGACCCTGGAGTTCCTCTCGCCTTTCCTGTGGAGAGTGCCTCCTCTTGAGATCCGACGGGAACGCCGGGAATTCTTTCCCGAACACGCAGGGAAAGGATCCCTCCTCTCGAGCTAGGAGGCGGAAACGGGGCTCCTCTGGATGTGGGCGGGACTCTCGTGCTTCCTCTCCAGTGGAGACGGGTAGGTCGGGGAACTTCTTGAGTTGCAGCAAGGGTGTGAAGGACCCTTTGGAAGTTCCAGGGGTTAGGTGTAGATTAGCCTCGAGACGCCTCAGCGGAAATGGGCCTCATCTGGCCTAGAAGGGAGAACCTCCTGGATTTTCTCGAGTTGCAGCAGGTGCTCTCGACTTACGACGGGGACCTCAGGAACCCGCTCTGTTGGCCTCAGGAAAGGCCAGTCCCCATGCGAGCTGCTTGTGGGCCTCTCGGGATTCCTCTCCCGTCGATGCCGGGGCCTAAGATCTTGTGTGGAGTCGGTGCCGGAACCTGAGGATTCCTCTTCCAGTGCTGACATGGATCTTGGGGTACTTCTGGAGTCTCCCCAGGAAAGTCATTCTGCATCTCAAGTGGGGGCATGCACATGAGATTTCCTCCCGAGCTGTAGCAGCAGTGTCACGCTTCCCTTCGCGTGGATCAAGGGATCTGTGGCTTTCGCTCGAGGCTTTCCCTCTAAGCTTTCCCACGAGGCTTTCCCACAGGGCTGTCCCACGTGCCACCATTGTGTGAGACGATCCTCGGCTTGAAAGTCGAGGCAGTGCAGGGAAAACAGGTTTCCCTGGAGTGGACTGAGATCATCTGGGGGACTCTGGGAATGGTGGCACGACCCTGGAGTTCCTCGCGCCTTTCCTGTGGAGAGCGCCTCCTCTTGAGATGCGGCGGGAACGCCAGGAATACTTTCTCGACCACGCAGGGAAAGGATCCCGCCTCTCGAGCTAGGGAGGCGGAAACGGGGCTTCTCTGGATATTGGCGGGACTCTCGAGCTTCCTCTCGAGTGGAGACGGGTATGTCGGGGAACTTCTTGAGTTGCAGCAAGGGTGTGAAGGACCCTTTGGAAGTTCGAGACGTTAGATGTGATTAGCCTCGAGACGCCTCAGCGGAAATGGGCCTCATCTCGCCTGGAGGGGAGAACCTCCTGGACTTTCTCGAGTTGCGGCAGGTGCTCTCGACTTACGACGGGGACCTCAGGGACCCGCTCTGGTGGCCTCAGGAAAGGCCAGTCCCCATGCGAGTTGCTCATGGGCCTCTCGGGATTCCTCTCCCGTCGATGCCGGGGCCTAAGATCTTGTGTGGAGTCGGTGCCGGAACCTGAGGATTCCTCTCCAGTGCTGACATGGATCTTGGGGTACTTCTGGAGTCTCCCCAGGGGAGTCAGTCCTCGTCTCGAGTGGGGGCATGCACGTGCGCTTTCCTCCCGAGCTGTAGCAGCAGTGTCACGCTTCCCTTCGCGTGGATCAAGGGATCTGTGGCTTTCCCTCGAGGCTTTCCCAGAGGCTTTCCCACGAGGCTTTCCCACAGGGCTGTCCCACGTGCCACCGTGGTGTGAGTCGATCCTCGGCTTGAAAGTCGAGGCAGTGCAGGGAAAACAGGTTTCCCTGGAATGGACTGAGACATCTGGGGGACTCTGGGAATGGTGGCACGACCCTGGAGTTCCTCTCGCCTTTCCTGTGGAGAGCGCCTCCTCTTGAGATGCGACGGGAACGCCGGGAATTCTTTCCCGACCACGCAGGGAAAGGATCCCTCCTCTCGAGCTAGGAGACGGAAACGGGGCTCCTCTGGATGTGGGCGGGACTCTCGTGCTTCCTCTCGAGTGGAGACGGGTATGTCGGGGAACTTCTTGAGTTGCAGCAAGGTGTGAAGGACCCTTTGGAAGTTCCAGAGGTTAGGTGTGATTAGCCTCGAGACGCCTCAGCGGAAATGGGCCTCATCTCGCCTGGAGGGGAGAACCTCCTGGATTTTCTCGAGTTGCGGCAGGTGCTCTCGACTTACGACGGGGACCTCAGGGACCCGCTCTGGTGGCCTCAGGAAAGGCCAGTCCCCATGCGAGTTGCTCCGGGCCTCTCGGGATTCCTCTCCCGTCGATGCTGGGCCTAAGACCTTGTGTGGAGTCAGGTGCCGAACCTGAGGATTCCTCTCCAGTGCTGACATGGATCTTGGGGTACTTCTGGAGTCTCCCAGGGAAGTCAGTCCTCGTCTCGAGTGGGGGCATGCACGTGCGCTTTCCTCCCGAGCTGTAGCAGCAGTGTCACGCTTCCCTTCGCGTGGATCAAGGGATCTGTGGCTTTCCCTCGAGGCTTTCCACGAGGCTTTCCCACGAGGCTTTCCCACAGGGCTGTCCCACGTGCCACCGTGGTGTGAGTCGATCCTCGCTTGAAACGTCGAGGCAGTGCAGGGAAAACAGGTTTCCCTGGAATGGACTGAAGACATCTGGGGGACTCTGGGAATGGTGGCACGACCTGGAGTTCCT
>NW_017213851.1:0-15219 GCF_001704415.2 Capra hircus | reverse complement strand
GGGCTCCTCCAGCGGTTTTCTAGGCCGCCTAGAATCAGCGGCCGAGAGCCAGGAGGCTCCCAGGGCCCCTGGCTGGGGTTTTCAGCCCCGCACACACGGAGGCTGATTCCTTGGTGCCCAGAAAGTGTATGACAGACGTAGGTTCCTAGCACTCTCCCCCAGCAGACATGTGCAGGTGTTGGGGCCTGATCCTGCGTGTCTGGGTTCCTGCCCACAGCCCCAACTCAGGGGAAGCAGCCCCTGAGGCAAGACCTGCTGGAGGAGCCCTGCGCCCGCGCCTGATAGGCGAGTGCACAGCCAGCAGGGAAGCGAGCCTCCTCGGGGGAAGAGGAGGCAGCCCAGCCCCGTCAAGTTGAAAGCCCTGCTTGCACGGAGCTAAGTGGCGCCTCCAGTACGGCAGAGCTCTAGCTCTGCTCAGAGCCCCGATCTGGCAGAGTTCCTGGCGCGAGGCTGCTCTGCCGGGGGCTAGCCTTGCCCAGACTTGCCTTGCTTTTAGGCTGCCTCTCCAGGAAGGAGCAGGCAGCAGGAGCCTGGGAGTCGCCACTGGCGCCTTTCTTGCCTCAGCTCCAATCCTGCCTTGCCTTTGCACTTAGGTCCAGTCCTCCTTAAGGAGAGCTTAGGGGCTGGTGGGTTGCACACTGCCAAGGCTCCCAGCAGTGAGAATTCTGTCAGAGGGAAGGGAAGGGCAACTGCAGGGCTCCTCCAGCGGTTGCTTGGCCGCCAGATTCAGCGCCACACGGAGAGCACCAGGCTCCCAGGGCCCCTGGCTGGGGTTTTCAGCCCGCACACACACGGAGGCTGATTCCTTGGGTGCCCAGAAAGTGTATGACAGACGTAGGTTCCCTAGCACTCTCCTCCCCAGCAGAGACATGTGCAGGTGTTTGGGGCCTGATCCTGCGTGTCTGGGTTCCTGCCACAGCCCCAACTCAGGGGAAGCAGCCCCTGAGGCAAGACCTGCTGGAGGAGCCTGCGCCCGCCTGATAGGCGAGTGCACAGCCAGCAGGGAAGCGAGCCTCCTCGGGGGAAGAGGAGGCAGCAAGTCCCGTCAAGCTGAAATCCCTGCTTACACGAAGCTAAGTGCGACTCCAGTACGGCAGATCTCTAGCTCTGTTCAGAGGCCCGATCTGGCAGAGTTCCTGGCACCAAGATGCTCTGCCATAGGCGAGCCTTGCGCAGACTTGCCTTGCTTTAAGGCTCCCTCCCCAGGAAGGAGCAGGCTGTGTGAGGCTCGGAAACGCCACTGGCGCCTTCCTGGCTTCAGCTCTACCCTGCCTTGCCTTTGCACTTAGGTCCCAAGCGTCCTTGAGGAGGGCTTAGGGGCTGGTGGGTTGCACACTGCCAAGGGCTCCAGCAGTGAAAGCTCTGTCAGAGGGAAGCGAAGGGCAACAGCAGGGCTCCTTCAGCGGTTCCTTGGCCGCCCAGACAAAGCTCCGCACGGAGAGCACCAGGTTCCAAGGGCCCCTGGCTGGGTTTTGCATCCCCACACTCCCCAGAGGCTGACTCCGTGGGTGCCTAGAAAGTGTGTGAGAGACGTAGGTTCCCTAGCACTCTCCTCCCCAGCAGAGACATGTGCAGGTGGTTGGGGCCTTATCCTGCGTGTCTGGGTTCCCGCCCACAGCCTCAACTCAGGGGAAGCAGCCCCTGAGGCAAGACCTGCTGGAGGAGCCCTGCGCGCCGCCTGATAGGCGAGAGCACAGCCAGCAGTGTAGCGAGCCTCCTCGGGAGAAGAGGAGGCAGCCGAGCCCAGTCAAGAGGAAAGCCCTGCTTGCACGGAGCTAAGTGGGCCTCCAGTACGGCAGAGCTCTAGCTCTGCTCAGAGCCCCGATCTGGCAGAGTTTCTGGCGCGAGGCTGCTCGGCCGGGGGCTCGCCTTGCCCAGACTTGCCTTGCTTTTAGGCTCCCTCCCCAGGAAGGAGCTGTCTGAGCGAGCCTGGGAGACGCCACTGGTGCCTTCCTTGCCTCAGCTCCAATCCTGCCTTGCCTTTGCACATAGGTGCCAGGCGTGGTTGGGAGGGCTTAGGGGGTGGTGGGTTGCACACTGCCAAGGGCTTCAGCAGTGAGAGCTCTGTCAGAGGGAAGGGAAGGGCAACTGCAGGGCTCCTCCAGGGTTTCTAGGCCGCCTAGAATCAGCGCCGCACCGAGAGCACCAGGCTCCCAGGGCCCCTGGCTGGGGTTTTCAGCCCCGCACACACGGAGGCTGATTCCTTGGGTGCCCAGAAAGTGTATGACAGACGTAGGTTCCCTAGCACTCTCCTCCCCAGCAGAGACATGTGCAGGTGTTGGGGCCTGATCCTGCGTGTCTGGGTTCCTGCCCACAGCCCCAACTCAGGGGAAGCAGCCCCTGAGGCAAGACCTGCTGGAGGAGCCCTGCGCCCCCGCCTGATAGGCGAGTGCACAGCCAGCAGGGAAGCGAGCCTCCTCGGGGGAAGAGGAGGCAGCCCAGCCCCGTCAAGTTGAAAGCCCTGCTTGCACGGAGCTAAGTGCGCCTCCAGTACGGCAGAGCTCTAGCTCTGCTCAGAGCCCCGATCTGGCAGAGTTCCTGGCGCGAGGCTGCTCTGCCGGGGGCTAGCCTTGCCCAGACTTGCCTTGCTTTTAGGCTGCCTCTCCAGGAAGGAGCAGGCAGCAGGAGCCTGGGAGTCGCCACTGGCGCCTTTCTTGCCTCAGCTCCAATCCTGCCTTGCCTTTGCACTTAGGTCCCAGTCCTCCTTAAGGAGAGCTTAGGGGCTGGTGGGTTGCACACTGCCAAGGGCTCCAGCAGTGAGAATTCTGTCAGAGGGAAGGGAAGGGCAACTGCAGGGCTCCTCCAGCGGTTGCTTGGCCGCCCAGATTCAGCGCCACACGGAGAGCACCAGGCTCCCAGGGCCCTGGCTGGGGTTTTCAGCCCCGCACACACGGAGGCTGATTCCTTGGGTGCCCAGAAAGTGTATGACAGACGTAGGTTCCCTAGCACTCTCCTCCCAGCAGAGACATGTGCAGGTGTTTGGGGCCTGATCCTGCGTGTCTGGGTTCCTGCCCCACAGCCCAACTCAGGGGAAGCAGCCCCTGAGGCAAGACCTGCTGGAGGAGCCCTGCGCCCGCCTGATAGGCGAGTGCACAGCCAGCAGGGAAGCGAGCCTCCTCGGGGAAGAGGAGGCAGCAAGTCCCCGTCAAGCTGAAATCCCTGCTTACACGAAGCTAAGTGCGACTCCAGTACGGCAGATCTCTAGCTCTGTTCAGAGGCCCGATCTGGCAGAGTTCCTGGCACCAAGATGCTCTGCCATAGGCGAGCCTTGCGCAGACTTGCCTTGCTTTAAGGCTCCCTCCCAGGAAGGAGCAGGCTGTGTGAGGCTCGGAAACGCCACTGGCGCCTTCCTGGCTTCAGCTCTACCCTGCCTTGCCTTTGCACTTAGGTCCCAAGCGTCCTTGAGGAGGGCTTAGGGGCTGGTGGGTTGCACACTGCCAAGGGCTCCAGCAGTGAAAGCTCTGTCAGAGGGAAGCGAAGGGCAACAGCAGGGCTCCTTCAGCGGTTCCTTGGCCGCCCAGACAAAGCTCCGCACGGAGAGCACCAGGTTCCAAGGGCCCCTGGCTGGGTTTTGCATCCCCACACTCCCAGAGGCTGACTCCGTGGGTGCCTAGAAAGTGTGTGAGAGACGTAGGTTCCCTAGCACTCTCCTCCCAGCAGAGACATGTGCAGGTGGTTGGGGTTATCCTGCGTGTCTGGGTTCCCGCCCACAGCCTCAACTCAGGGGAAGCAGCCCTGAGGCAAGACCTGCTGGAGGAGCCCTGCGCGCCCGCCCTGATAGGCGAGAGCACAGCCAGCAGTGTAGCGAGCCTCCTCGGGAGAAGAGGAGGCAGCCGAGCCCAGTCAAGAGGAAAGCCCTGCTTGCACGGAGCTAAGTGGCCTCCAGTACGGCAGAGCTCTAGCTCTGCTCAGAGCCCCGATCTGGCAGAGTTTCTGGCGCGAGGCTGCTCGGCCGGGGGCTCGCCTTGCCCAGACTTGCCTTGCTTTTAGGCTCCCTCCCCAGGAAGGAGCTGTCTGAGCGAGCCTGGGAGACGCCACTGGTGCCTTCCTTGCCTCAGCTCCAATCCTGCCTTGCCTTTGCACATAGGTGCCAGGCGTCGTTGGGGAGGGCTTAGGGGGTGGTGGGTTGCACACTGCCAAGGGCTTCAGCAGTGAGAGCTCTGTCAGAGGGAAGGGAAGGGCAACTGCAGGGCTCCTCCAGCGGTTTCTAGGCCGCCTAGAATCAGCGCCGCACCGAGAGCACCAGGCTCCCAGGGCCCCTGGCTGGGGTTTTCAGCCCCGCACACACGGAGGCTGATTCCTTGGGTGCCCAGAAAGTGTATGACAGACGTAGGTTCCCTAGCACTCTCCTCCCCAGCAGAGACATGTGCAGGTGGTTGGGGCCTGATCCTGCGTGTCTGGGTTCCTGCCCACAGCCCCAACTCAGGGGAAGCAGCCCCTGAGGCAAGACCTGCTGGAGGAGCCCTGCGCCCCGCCCCTGATAGGCGAGTGCACAGCCAGCAGGGAAGCGAGCCTCCTCGGGGGAAGAGGAGGCAGCCCAGCCCCGTCAAGTTGAAAGCCCTGCTTGCACGGAGCTAAGTGCGCCTCCAGTACGGCAGAGCTCTAGCTCTGCTCAGAGCCCCGATCTGGCAGAGTTCCTGGCGCGAGGCTGCTCTGCCGGGGGCTAGCCTTGCCCAGACTTGCCTTGCTTTTAGGCTGCCTCTCCAGGAAGGAGCAGGCAGCAGGAGCCTGGGAGTCGCCACTGGCGCCTTTCTTGCCTCAGCTCCAATCCTGCCTTGCCTTTGCACTTAGGTCCCAGTCCTCCTTAAGGAGAGCTTAGGGGCTGGTGGGTTGCACACTGCCAAGGGCTCCAGCAGTGAGAATTCTGTCAGAGGGAAGGGAAGGGCAACTGCAGGGCTCCTCCAGCGGTTGCTTGGCCGCCCAGATTCAGCGCCACACGGAGAGCACCAGGCTCCCAGGGCCCCTGGCTGGGGTTTTCAGCCCCGCACACACGGAGGCTGATTCCTTGGGTGCCCAGAAAGTGTATGACAGACGTAGGTTCCCTAGCACTCTCCTCCCCAGCAGAGACATGTGCAGGTGT
Organism: Capra hircus; assembly: GCF_001704415.2. Classification (NCBI taxonomy): domain Eukaryota; kingdom Metazoa; phylum Chordata; class Mammalia; order Artiodactyla; family Bovidae; genus Capra; species Capra hircus. The sequence goes on along the minus strand of NW_017213851.1, from coordinate 10,139 downwards.
TTGGGGCCTGATCCTGCGTGTCTGGGTTCCTGCCCACAGCCCCAACTCAGGGGAAGCAGCCCTGAGGCAAGACCTGCTGGAGGAGCCCTGCGCCCCGCCTGATAGGCGAGTGCACAGCCAGCAGGGAAGCGAGCCTCCTCGGGGAAGAGGAGGCAGCAAGTCCCCGTCAAGCTGAAATCCCTGCTTACACGAAGCTAAGTGCGACTCCAGTACGGCAGATCTCTAGCTCTGTTCAGAGGCCCGATCTGGCAGAGTTCCTGGCACCAAGATGCTCTGCCATAGGCGAGCCTTGCGCAGACTTGCCTTGCTTTAAGGCTCCCTCCCCAGGAAGGAGCAGGCTGTGTGAGGCTCGGAAACGCCACTGGCGCCTTCCTGGCTTCAGCTCTACCCTGCCTTGCCTTTGCACTTAGGTCCCAAGCGTCCTTGAGGAGGGCTTAGGGGCTGGTGGGTTGCACACTGCCAAGGGCTCCAGCAGTGAAAGCTCTGTCAGAGGGAAGCGAAGGGCAACAGCAGGGCTCCTTCAGCGGTTCCTTGGCCGCCCAGACAAAGCTCCGCACGGAGAGCACCAGGTTCCAAGGGCCCCTGGCTGGGTTTTGCATCCCCACACTCCCAGAGGCTGACTCCGTGGGTGCCTAGAAAGTGTGTGAGAGACGTAGGTTCCCTAGCACTCTCCTCCCCAGCAGAGACATGTGCAGGTGGTTGGGGCCTTATCCTGCGTGTCTGGGTTCCCGCCCACAGCCTCAACTCAGGGGAAGCAGCCCCTGAGGCAAGACCTGCTGGAGGAGCCCTGCGCGCCCGCCTGATAGGCGAGAGCACAGCCAGCAGTGTAGCGAGCCTCCTCGGGAGAAGAGGAGGCAGCCGAGCCCAGTCAAGAGGAAAGCCCTGCTTGCACGGAGCTAAGTGGGCCTCCAGTACGGCAGAGCTCTAGCTCTGCTCAGAGCCCCGATCTGGCAGAGTTTCTGGCGCGAGGCTGCTCGGCCGGGGCTCGCCTTGCCCAGACTTGCCTTGCTTTTAGGCTCCCTCCCCAGGAAGGAGCTGTCTGAGCGAGCCTGGGAGACGCCACTGGTGCCTTCCTTGCCTCAGCTCCAATCCTGCCTTGCCTTTGCACATAGGTGCCAGGCGTCGTTGGGGAGGGCTTAGGGGGTGGTGGGTTGCACACTGCCAAGGGCTTCAGCAGTGAGAGCTCTGTCAGAGGGAAGGGAAGGGCAACTGCAGGGCTCCTCCAGCGGTTTCTAGGCCGCCTAGAATCAGCGCCGCACCGAGAGCACCAGGCTCCCAGGGCCCCTGGCTGGGGTTTTCAGCCCCGCACACACGGAGGCTGATTCCTTGGGTGCCCAGAAAGTGTATGACAGACGTAGGTTCCCTAGCACTCTCCTCCCCAGCAGAGACATGTGCAGGTGTTTGGGGCCTGATCCTGCGTGTCTGGGTTCCTGCCCACAGCCCCAACTCAGGGGAAGCAGCCCCTGAGGCAAGACCTGCTGGAGGAGCCCTGCGCCCCGCCTGATAGGCGAGTGCACAGCCAGCAGGGAAGCGAGCCTCCTCGGGGAAGAGGAGGCAGCCCAGCCCCGTCAAGTTGAAAGCCCTGCTTGCACGGAGCTAAGTGCGCCTCCAGTACGGCAGAGCTCTAGCTCTGCTCAGAGCCCCGATCTGGCAGAGTTCCTGGCGCGAGGCTGCTCTGCCGGGGCTAGCCTTGCCCAGACTTGCCTTGCTTTTAGGCTGCCTCTCCAGGAAGGAGCAGGCAGCAGGAGCCTGGGAGTCGCCACTGGCGCCTTTCTTGCCTCAGCTCCAATCCTGCCTTGCCTTTGCACTTAGGTCCCAGTCCTCCTTAAGGAGAGCTTAGGGGCTGGTGGGTTGCACACTGCCAAGGGCTCCAGCAGTGAGAATTCTGTCAGAGGGAAGGGAAGGGCAACTGCAGGGCTCCTCCAGCGGTTGCTTGGCCGCCCAGATTCAGCGCCACACGGAGAGCACCAGGCTCCCAGGGCCCCTGGCTGGGGTTTTCAGCCCCGCACACACGGAGGCTGATTCCTTGGGTGCCCAGAAAGTGTATGACAGACGTAGGTTCCCTAGCACTCTCCTCCCAGCAGAGACATGTGCAGGTGTTTGGGGCCTGATCCTGCGTGTCTGGGTTCCTGCCCACAGCCCCAACTCAGGGGAAGCAGCCCCTGAGGCAAGACCTGCTGGAGGAGCCCTGCGCCCCGCCTGATAGGCGAGTGCACAGCCAGCAGGGAAGCGAGCCTCCTCGGGGGAAGAGGAGGCAGCAAGTCCCCGTCAAGCTGAAATCCCTGCTTACACGAAGCTAAGTGCGACTCCAGTACGGCAGATCTCTAGCTCTGTTCAGAGGCCCGATCTGGCAGAGTTCCTGGCACCAAGATGCTCTGCCATAGGCGAGCCTTGCGCAGACTTGCCTTGCTTTAAGGCTCCCTCCCAGGAAGGAGCAGGCTGTGTGAGGCTCGGAAACGCCACTGGCGCCTTCCTGGCTTCAGCTCTACCCCCTTGCCTTTGCACTTAGGTCCCAAGCGTCCTTGAGGAGGGCTTAGGGGCTGGTGGGTTGCACACTGCCAAGGGCTCCAGCAGTGAAAGCTCTGTCAGAGGGAAGCGAAGGGCAACAGCAGGGCTCCTTCAGCGGTTCCTTGGCCGCCCAGACAAAGCTCCGCACGGAGAGCACCAGGTTCCAAGGGCCCCTGGCTGGGTTTTGCATCCCCACACACTCCCAGAGGCTGACTCCGTGGGTGCCTAGAAAGTGTGTGAGAGACGTAGGTTCCCTAGCACTCTCCTCCCCAGCAGAGACATGTGCAGGTGGTTGGGGCCTTATCCTGCGTGTCTGGGTTCCCGCCCACAGCCTCAACTCAGGGGAAGCAGCCCCTGAGGCAAGACCTGCTGGAGGAGCCCTGCGCGCCCGCCTGATAGGCGAGAGCACAGCCAGCAGTGTAGCGAGCCTCCTCGGGAGAAGAGGAGGCAGCCGAGCCCAGTCAAGAGGAAAGCCCTGCTTGCACGGAGCTAAGTGGGCCTCCAGTACGGCAGAGCTCTAGCTCTGCTCAGAGCCCCGATCTGGCAGAGTTTCTGGCGCGAGGCTGCTCGGCCGGGGCTCGCCTTGCCCAGACTTGCCTTGCTTTTAGGCTCCCTCCCCAGGAAGGAGCTGTCTGAGCGAGCCTGGGAGACGCCACTGGTGCCTTCCTTGCCTCAGCTCCAATCCTGCCTTGCCTTTGCACATAGGTGCCAGGCGTCGTTGGGGAGGGCTTAGGGGGTGGTGGGTTGCACACTGCCAAGGGCTTCAGCAGTGAGAGCTCTGTCAGAGGGAAGGGAAGGGCAACTGCAGGGCTCCTCCAGCGGTTTCTAGGCCGCCTAGAATCAGCGCCGCACCGAGAGCACCAGGCTCCCAGGGCCCCTGGCTGGGGTTTTCAGCCCCGCACACACGGAGGCTGATTCCTTGGGTGCCCAGAAAGTGTATGACAGACGTAGGTTCCCTAGCACTCTCCTCCCCAGCAGAGACATGTGCAGGTGTTTGGGGCCTGATCCTGCGTGTCTGGGTTCCTGCCCACAGCCCCAACTCAGGGGAAGCAGCCCCTGAGGCAAGACCTGCTGGAGGAGCCCTGCGCCCCGCCTGATAGGCGAGTGCACAGCCAGCAGGGAAGCGAGCCTCCTCGGGGAAGAGGAGGCAGCCCAGCCCCGTCAAGTTGAAAGCCCTGCTTGCACGGAGCTAAGTGCGCCTCCAGTACGGCAGAGCTCTAGCTCTGCTCAGAGCCCGATCTGGCAGAGTTCCTGGCGCGAGGCTGCTCTGCCGGGGGCTAGCCTTGCCCAGACTTGCCTTGCTTTTAGGCTGCCTCTCCAGGAAGGAGCAGGCAGCAGGAGCCTGGGAGTCGCCACTGGCGCCTTTCTTGCCTCAGCTCCAATCCTGCCTTGCCTTTGCACTTAGGTCCCAGTCCTCCTTAAGGAGAGCTTAGGGGGTGGTGGGTTGCACACTGCCAAGGGCTCCAGCAGTGAGAATTCTGTCAGAGGGAAGGGAAGGGCAACTGCAGGGCTCCTCCAGCGGTTGCTTGGCCGCCCAGATTCAGCGCCACACGGAGAGCACCAGGCTCCCAGGGCCCCTGGCTGGGGTTTTCAGCCCGCACACACGGAGGCTGATTCCTTGGGTGCCCAGAAAGTGTATGACAGACGTAGGTTCCCTAGCACTCTCCTCCCCAGCAGAGACATGTGCAGGTGTTTGGGGCCTGATCCTGCGTGTCTGGGTTCCTGCCCACAGCCCCAACTCAGGGGAAGCAGCCCCTGAGGCAAGACCTGCTGGAGGAGCCCTGCGCCCCCCCGCCTGATAGGCGAGTGCACAGCCAGCAGGGAAGCGAGCCTCCTCGGGGAAGAGGAGGCAGCAAGTCCCGTCAAGCTGAAATCCCTGCTTACACGAAGCTAAGTGCGACTCCAGTACGGCAGATCTCTAGCTCTGTTCAGAGGCCCGATCTGGCAGAGTTCCTGGCACCAAGATGCTCTGCCATAGGCGAGCCTTGCGCAGACTTGCCTTGCTTTAAGGCTCCTCCCAGGAAGGAGCAGGCTGTGTGAGGCTCGGAAACGCCACTGGCGCCTTCCTGGCTTCAGCTCTACCCTGCCTTGCCTTTGCACTTAGGTCCCAAGCGTCCTTGAGGAGGGCTTAGGGGCTGGTGGGTTGCACACTGCCAAGGGCTCCAGCAGTGAAAGCTCTGTCAGAGGGAAGCGAAGGGCAACAGCAGGGCTCCTTCAGCGGTTCCTTGGCCGCCCAGACAAAGCTCCGCACGGAGAGCACCAGGTTCCAAGGGCCCCTGGCTGGGTTTTGCATCCCCACACTCCCAGAGGCTGACTCCGTGGGTGCCTAGAAAGTGTGTGAGAGACGTAGGTTCCCTAGCACTCTCCTCCCAGCAGAGACATGTGCAGGTGGTTGGGGCCTTATCCTGCGTGTCTGGGTTCCGCCCACAGCCTCAACTCAGGGGAAGCAGCCCTGAGGCAAGACCTGCTGGAGGAGCCCTGCGCGCCCGCCTGATAGGCGAGAGCACAGCCAGCAGTGTAGCGAGCCTCCTCGGGAGAAGAGGAGGCAGCCGAGCCCAGTCAAGAGGAAAGCCCTGCTTGCACGGAGCTAAGTGGGCCTCCAGTACGGCAGAGCTCTAGCTCTGCTCAGAGCCCCGATCTGGCAGAGTTTCTGGCGCGAGGCTGCTCGGCCGGGGCTCGCCTTGCCCAGACTTGCCTTGCTTTTAGGCTCCCTCCCAGGAAGGAGCTGTCTGAGCGAGCCTGGGAGACGCCACTGGTGCCTTCCTTGCCTCAGCTCCAATCCTGCCTTGCCTTTGCACATAGGTGCCAGGCGTCGTTGGGGAGGGCTTAGGGGGTGGTGGGTTGCACACTGCCAAGGGCTTCAGCAGTGAGAGCTCTGTCAGAGGGAAGGGAAGGGCAACTGCAGGGCTCCTCCAGCGGTTTTAGGCCGCCTAGAATCAGCGCCGCACCGAGAGCACCAGGCTCCCAGGGCCCCTGGCTGGGGTTTTCAGCCCCGCACACACGGAGGCTGATTCCTTGGGTGCCCAGAAAGTGTATGACAGACGTAGGTTCCCTAGCACTCTCCTCCCCAGCAGAGACATGTGCAGGTGTTGGGGCCTGATCCTGCGTGTCTGGGTTCCTGCCCACAGCCCAACTCAGGGGAAGCAGCCCCTGAGGCAAGACCTGCTGGAGGAGCCCTGCGCCCCGCCTGATAGGCGAGTGCACAGCCAGCAGGGAAGCGAGCCTCCTCGGGGGAAGAGGAGGCAGCCCAGCCCCGTCAAGTTGAAAGCCCTGCTTGCACGGAGCTAAGTGCGCCTCCAGTACGGCAGAGCTCTAGCTCTGCTCAGAGCCCGATCTGGCAGAGTTCCTGGCGCGAGGCTGCTCTGCCGGGGGCTAGCCTTGCCCAGACTTGCCTTGCTTTTAGGCTGTCTCCAGGAAGGAGCAGGCAGCAGGAGCCTGGGAGTCGCCACTGGCGCCTTTCTTGCCTCAGCTCCAATCCTGCCTTGCCTTTGCACTTAGGTCCCAGTCCTCCTTAAGGAGAGCTTAGGGGCTGGTGGGTTGCACACTGCCAAGGGCTCCAGCAGTGAGAATTCTGTCAGAGGGAAGGGAAGGGCAACTGCAGGGCTCCTCCAGCGGTTGCTTGGCCGCCCAGATTCAGCGCCACACGGAGAGCACCAGGCTCCCAGGGCCCCTGGCTGGGTTTTTCAGCCCCGCACACACGGAGGCTGATTCCTTGGGTGCCCAGAAAGTGTATGACAGACGTAGGTTCCCTAGCACTCTCCTCCCAGCAGAGACATGTGCAGGTGTTTGGGGCCTGATCCTGCGTGTCTGGGTTCCTGCCCACAGCCCCAACTCAGGGGAAGCAGCCCCTGAGGCAAGACCTGCTGGAGGAGCCCTGCGCCCCGCCTGATAGGCGAGTGCACAGCCAGCAGGGAAGCGAGCCTCCTCGGGGAAGAGGAGGCAGCAAGTCCCCGTCAAGCTGAAATCCCTGCTTACACGAAGCTAAGTGCGACTCCAGTACGGCAGATCTCTAGCTCTGTTCAGAGGCCCGATCTGGCAGAGTTCCTGGCACCAAGATGCTCTGCCATAGGCGAGCCTTGCGCAGACTTGCCTTGCTTTAAGGCTCCCTCCCAGGAAGGAGCAGGCTGTGTGAGGCTCGGAAACGCCACTGGCGCCTTCCTGGCTTCAGCTCTACCCCTGCCTTGCCTTTGCACTTAGGTCCAAGCGTCCTTGAGGAGGGCTTAGGGGCTGGTGGGTTGCACACTGCCAAGGGCTCCAGCAGTGAAAGCTCTGTCAGAGGGAAGCGAAGGGCAACAGCAGGGCTCCTTCAGCGGTTCTTGGCCGCCCAGACAAAGCTCCGCACGGAGAGCACCAGGTTCCAAGGGCCCCTGGCTGGGTTTTGCATCCCCACACACCAGAGGCTGATCCGTGGGTGCCTAGAAAGTGTGTGAGAGACGTAGGTTCCCTAGCACTCTCCTCCCCAGCAGAGACATGTGCAGGTGGTTGGGGCCTGATCCTGCGTGTCTGGGTTCCCGCCCACAGCCCAACTCAGGGGAAGCAGCCCCTGAGGCAAGACCTGCTGGAGGAGCCCTGCGCGCCCGCCTGATAGGCGAGAGCACAGCCAGCAGTGTAGCGAGCCTCCTCGGGAGAAGAGGAGGCAGCCGAGCCCAGTCAAGAGGAAAGCCCTGCTTGCACGGAGCTAAGTGGGCCTCCAGTACGGCAGAGCTCTAGCTCTGCTCAGAGCCCGATCTGGCAGAGTTTCTGGCGCGAGCTGCTCGCCGGGGCTCGCCTTGCCCAGACTTGCCTTGCTTTTAGGCTCCCTCCCAGGAAGGAGCTGTCTGAGCGAGCCTGGGAGACGCCACTGCCTTCCTTGCCTCAGCTCCAATCCTGCCTTGCCTTTGCACTAGGTGCCAGGCGTCGTTGGGAGGGCTTAGGGGTGGTGGGTTGCACACTGCCAAGGGCTTCAGCAGTGAGAGCTCTGTCAGAGGGAAGGGAAGGGCAACTGCAGGGCTCCTCCAGCGGTTTTAGGCCGCCTAGAATCAGCGCCGCACGAGAGCACCAGGCTCCCAGGGCCCCTGGCTGGGGTTTTCAGCCCGCACACACGGAGGCTGATTCCTTGGGTGCCCAGAAAGTGTATGACAGACGTAGGTTCCCTAGCACTCTCCTCCCCAGCAGAGACATGTGCAGGTGTTTGGGGCCTGATCCTGCGTGTCTGGGTTCCTGCCCACAGCCCCAACTCAGGGGAAGCAGCCCTGAGGCAAGACCTGCTGGAGGAGCCCTGCGCCCCCGCCTGATAGGCGAGTGCACAGCCAGCAGGGAAGCGAGCCTCCTCGGGGGAAGAGGAGGCAGCCCAGCCCGTCAAGGAAAGCCCTGCTTGCACGGAGCTAAGTGCGCCTCCAGTACGGCAGAGCTCTAGCTCTGCTCAGAGCCCCGATCTGGCAGAGTTCCTGGCGCGAGGCTGCTCTGCCGGGGGCTAGCCTTGCCCAGACTTGCCTTGCTTTTAGGCTGCCTCTCCAGGAAGGAGCAGGCAGCAGAGCCTGGGAGTCGCCACTGGCGCCTTTCCTGCCTCAGCTCCAATCCTGCCTTGCCTTTGCACTTAGGTCCCAGTCCTCCTTAAGGAGAGCTTAGGGGCTGGTGGGTTGCACACTGCCAAGGGCTCCAGCAGTGAGAATTCTGTCAGAGGGAAGGGAAGGGCAACTGCAGGGCTCCTCCAGCGGTTGCTTGGCCGCCCAGATTCAGCGCCACACGGAGAGCACCAGGCTCCCAGGGCCCCTGGCTGGGGTTTTCAGCCCCGCACACACGGAGGCTGATTCCTTGGGTGCCCAGAAAGTGTATGACAGACGTAGGTTCCCTAGCACTCTCCTCCCAGCAGAGACATGTGCAGGTGTTTGGGGCCTGATCCTGCGTGTCTGGGTTCCTGCCCACAGCCCCAACTCAGGGGAAGCAGCCCCTGAGGCAAGACCTGCTGGAGGAGCCCTGCGCCCCCGCCTGATAGGCGAGTGCACAGCCAGCAGGGAAGCGAGCCTCCTCGGGGGAAGAGGAGGCAGCAAGCCCGTCAAGCTGAAATCCCTGCTTCACGGAGCTAAGTGCGACTCCAGTACGGCAGATCTCTAGCTCTGTTCAGAGCCCGATCTGGCAGAGTTCCTGGCACAAGATGCTCTGGCCATAGGCGAGCCTTGCGCAGACTTGCCTTGCTTTAAGGCTCCCTCCCCAGGAAGGAGCAGGCTGTGTGAGGCTCGGAACGCCACTGGCGCCTTCCTGGCTTCAGCTCTACCCCTGCCTTGCCTTTGCACTTAGGTCCCAAGCGTCCTTGAGGAGGGCTTAGGGGCTGGTGGGTTGCACACTGCCAAGGGCTCCAGCAGTGAAAGCTCTGTCAGAGGGAAGCGAAGGGCAACAGCAGGGCTCCTTCAGCGGTTCTTGGCCGCCCAGACAAAGCTCCGCACGGAGAGCACCAGGTTCCAAGGGCCCCTGGCTGGGTTTTGCATCCCCACACTCGGAGGCTGACTCCGTGGGTGCCTAGAAAGTGTGTGAGAGACGTAGGTTCCCTAGCACTCTCCTCCCCAGCAGAGACATGTGCAGGTGGTTGGGGCCTGATCCTGCGTGTCTGGGTTCCCGCCCACAGCCCAACTCAGGGGAAGCAGCCCTGAGGCAAGACCTGCTGGAGGAGCCCTGCGCGCCGCCTGATAGGCGAGAGCACAGCCAGCAGCGAGCCTCCTCGGGGAGAGGAGGAGCAGCCGAGCCCAGTCAAGAGGAAAGCCCTGCTTGCACGGAGCTAAGTGGGCCTCCAGTACGGCAGAGCTCTAGCTCTGCTCAGAGCCCCGATCTGGCAGAGTTTCTGGCGCGAGGCTGCTCGGCCGGGGGCTCGCCTTGCCCAGACTTGCCTTGCTTTTAGGCTCCTCCCCAGGAAGGAGCTGTCTGAGCGAGCCTGGGAGACGCCACTGGTGCCTTCCTTGCCTCAGCTCCAATCCTGCCTTGCCTTTGCACATAGGTGCCAGGCGTCGTTGGGAGGGCTTAGGGGGTGGTGGGTTGCACACTGCCAAGGGCTTCAGCAGTGAGAGCTCTGTCAGAGGGAAGGGAAGGGCAACTGCAGGGCTCCTCCAGCGGTTTCTAGGCCGCCTAGAATCAGCGCCGCACGAGAGCACCAGGCTCCCAGGGCCCCTGGCTGGGGTTTTCAGCCCCGCACACACGGAGGCTGATTCCTTGGGTGCCCAGAAAGTGTATGACAGACGTAGGTTCCCTAGCACTCTCCTCCCCAGCAGAGACATGTGCAGGTGTTTGGGGCTGATCCTGCGTGTCTGGGTTCCTGCCCACAGCCCCAACTCAGGGGAAGCAGCCCCTGAGGCAAGACCTGCTGGAGGAGCCCTGCGCCCCGCCTGATAGGCGAGTGCACAGCCAGCAGGGAAGCGAGCCTCCTCGGGGGAAGAGGAGGCAGCCCAGCCCCGTCAAGTTGAAAGCCCTGCTTGCACGGAGCTAAGTGCGCCTCCAGTACGGCAGAGCTCTAGCTCTGCTCAGAGCCCCGATCTGGCAGAGTTCCTGGCGCGAGGCTGCTCTGCCGGGGGCTAGCCTTGCCCAGACTTGCCTTGCTTTTAGGCTGCCTCTCCAGGAAGGAGCAGGCAGCAGGAGCCTGGGAGTCGCCACTGGCGCCTTTCTTG
>NW_017213850.1:0-15219 GCF_001704415.2 Capra hircus | reverse complement strand
GGGCTTTCCTCTTGCCTGGGCTCGGCTGCCTCCTCTTCTCCCGCGGCGGCTCGCTCCCTGCTGGCTGTGCTCTCGCCTCTCCGGCTCCGGCGGGCGCGCCGGGCTCCTCCCGCCGGTCTTGCCTCCGGGGCTGCTTCCCCTGCGTTGCGGCTGTGGGCGGCCCCCCGCCCGCCGGCTCCGGCCCCCCCCTGCCCCTGTCTCTGCTGGGGCGGCGCGTGCTCGGGCCCCTCCGTCTCTCCCCCCCTTTCTCGGCCCCCCGGCGTCCGCCTCTGGGCGTGTGGGGCTGCCCCCCCGCCCGGGGCCCTTGGCCCCTGGTGCTCTCCGTGCGGCGCTTTGTCTGGGCGGCCCCGGCCCCGCTGCCGGCGCCCTGCTGTTGCCCTTCGCTTCCCTCTGCCCGCGCTTTCCCTGCTGGCGCCCTTGGCCGTGTGCCCCCCCCCCCTCCGCCCTCCTCCCGGCCGCTTGGGCCCTCCGTGCCCCGGCCCGGCCGGGGTCGCGCTGCCGCCCGGCCGGCGCCCGTGGCGTTTCCGCGCCTCCCCCGCCTGCTCCTTCCTGGGGCGGGCGCCTTCCCGCCCGGCCCGTCTGCGCCCGGCTCGCCTCTGGCCGCGCCTCTTGGTGCCGGCCCTCTGCCCGCTCGGGCCTCTGCCCCGCGCTCGCGCTCTGCCGTCCTGGCGTCGCCCTTCGCTTCGTGTCCGCCGGGCTTTCCGCTTGCCGGGGCCTTGCTGCCTCCTCTTCCCCCGCGGCGGCTCGCTTCCCTGCTGGCTGTGCCCGCGGCGGGGGCGCCGGGCTCCTCCCGCCGGTCTTGCCTCCGGGGCTGCTTCCCCTGCGTTGGGGCTGTGGGCCGGCCCCCCGCCCCGCCGGCTCCGGCCCCCCCCCCTGCCCCTGTCTCTGCTGGGGCGGCGCGTGCTCGGGCCCCTCCGTCTGTCCTCCCCTTTCTGGGCCCCCCGGCCTCCGCCTCCGTGTGTGCGGGGCTGCCCCCCCCCGCCCAGGGGCCCTGGGCGCCTGGTGCTCTCCGTGTGGCGCTGCCTCTGGGCGGCCCCGCCCCCGCTGGCGGCGGCCCTGCCGTTGCCCTTCCCTTCCCTCTGCCCGCCTTCTCCCTGGCTGGCGCCCTTGGCCGTGTGCCCCCCCCGCCCCTCCGCTCTCCTTCCGGCGGCCTGGGCCCTCCGTGCCCCGGCCCGGCCGGCTTGGCGCTGCGGCCCGCCCGGCGCCCGTGGCGCCTCCCCGGCTCCTGCTGCCTGCTCCTTCCTGGCGCGGCCGCCTCCCCGCCCGGCCCGTCTGGGCCCGGCTCGCCCCCGGCCGCGCCGCCTCGCGCCCGGCCCTCTGCCCGCTCGGGGCTCTGCGCCGCGCTCGCGCTCTGCCGTCCTGGCGGCGCCCTTCGCTCCGTGCCCGCCGGGCTTTTCCCCTTGCCGGGGCTGGGCTGCCTCCTCTTCCCCCGCGGCGGCTCGCTTCCCTGCTGGCTGTGCCCTCGCCTCTCCGGCGGGGGCGCCGGGCTCCTCCCGCCGGTCTTGCCTCCGGGGCTGCTTCCCCTGCGTTGGGGCTGTGGGCCGGCCCCCGCCCCGCCGGCTCCGGCCCCCCCCCCCTGCCCCTGTCTCTGCTGGGGCGGCGCGTGCTCGGGCCCTCCGTCTGTCCTCCCCTTTCTGGGCCCCCCCGGCCTCCGCCTCCGTGTGTGCGGGGCTGCCCCCCCCCGCCCGGGGCCCTGGGCGCCTGGTGCTCTCGGTGCGGCGCTGCTTCTCGGCGGCCTCGCCCCCGCTGGCGGCGCCCTGCCGTTGCCCTTCCCTTCCCTCTGCCCGCGCTCTCCCTGCTGCCGCCCTTGGCCGTGTGCCCCCACCCCCCCCCCTCCGCCTCCCCCCGCCGCCTGGCCCCTCTGTGCCCCGGCCCGGCCGGCTTGGCGGCTGCGGCCCGGCCGGCCCCGTGGCGTCTCCCCGGCTCGCTCCGCCCGCTCCTTCCTGGGGCGGGCGCCTCCCCGCCCGGCCCGTCTGGGCCCGGCGCGCCCCCCGGCCGCGCCGCCTCGCGCCCGCCCCTCTGCCCGCTCGGGGCTCTGCGCCGCGCTCGCGCTCTGCCGTCCTGGCGGCCCCCTTCGCTCCGTGCCCGCCGGGCTTTCCTCTTGCCTGGGCTCGGCTGCCTCCTCTTCTCCCGCGGCGGCTCGCTCCCCTGCTGGCTGTGCTCTCGCCTCTCCGGCGGGCGCGCCGGGCTCCTCCCGCCGGTCTTGCCTCCGGGGCTGCTTCCCCTGCGTTGCGGGCTGTGGCGGGCCCCCCGCCCCGCCGGCTCCGGCCCCCCCCCCTGCCCCTGTCTCTGCTGGGGCGGCGCGTGCTCGGGCCCCTCCGTCTCTCCCCCCCTTTCTCGGCCCCCCGGCGTCCGCCTCTGGGCGTGTGGGGCTGCCCCCCCCGCCCGGGGCCCTTGGCCCCTGGTGCTCTCCGTGCGGCGCTTTGTCTGGGCGGCCCGGCCCCGCTGCCGGCGCCCTGCTGTTGCCCTTCGCTTCCCTCTGCCCGCGCTTTCCCTGGCTGGCGCCCTTGGCCGTGTGCCCCCCCCCGCCCCTCCGCCCTCCTCCCGGCCGCTTGGGCCCTCCGTGCCCCGGCCCGGCCGGGGTCGCGCTGCCGCCCGGCCGGCGCCCGTGGCGTTTCCGCGCCTCCCCCGCCTGCTCCTTCCTGGGGCGGGCGCCTTCCCGCCCGGCCCGTCTGCGCCCGGCTCGCCTCTGGCCGCGCCTCTTGGTGCCCGGCCCTCTGCCCGCTCGGGCCTCTGCCCCGCGCTCGCGCTCTGCCGTCCTGGCGTCGCCCTTCGCTTCGTGTCCGCCGGGCTTTCCGCTTGCCGGGGCCTTGCTGCCTCCTCTTCCCCCGCGGCGGCTCGCTTCCCTGCTGGCTGTGCCCTCGCCTCTCCGGCGGGGGCGCCGGGCTCCTCCGCCGGTCTTGCCTCCGGGGCTGCTTCCCCTGCGTTGGGGCTGTGGGCCGGCCCCCGCCCCGCCGGCTCCGGCCCCCCCCCCCTGCCCCTGTCTCTGCTGGGGCGGCGCGTGCTCGGGCCCCTCCGTCTGTCCTCCCCTTTCTGGGCCCCCCCGGCCTCCGCCTCCGTGTGTGCGGGGCTGCCCCCCCCGCCCGGGGCCCTGGGCGCCTGGTGCTCTCCGTGTGGCGGCTGCCTCTGGGCGGCCCCGCCACCGCTGGCGGCGCCCTGCCGTTGCCCTTCCTTCCCTCTGCCCGCCTTCTCCCTGCTGGCGCCCTTGGCCGTGTGCCCCCCCCCCGCCCCTCCGCTCTCCTTCCGGCGGCCTGGGCCCTCCGTGCCCCGGCCCGGCCGGCTTGGCGCTGCGGGCCCGCCGGCGCCCGTGGCGCCTCCCCGGCTCCTGCTGCCTGCTCCTTCCTGGCGCGGCCGCCTCCCCGCCCGGCCCGTCTGGGCCCGGCTCGCCCCCGGCCGCGCCGCCTCGCGCCCGGCCCTCTGCCCGCTCGGGGCTCTGCGCCGCGCTCGCGCTCTGCCGTCCTGGCGGCCCCCTTCGGCTCCGTGCCCGCCGGGCTTTCCTCTTGCCTGGGGCTCGGCTGCCTCCTCTTCCCCGCGGCGGCTCGCTTCCCTGCTGGCTGTGCCCTCGCCTCTCCGGCGGGGGCGCCGGGCTCCTCCCGCCGGTCTTGCCTCCGGGGCTGCTTCCCCTGCGTTGGGGCTGTGGGCCGGCCCCCGCCCCGCCGGCTCCGGCCCCCCCCCCTGCCCTGTCTCTGCTGGGGCGGCGCGTGCTCGGGCCCTCCGTCTGTCCTCCCCTTTCTGGGCCCCCGGCCTCCGCCTCCGTGTGTGCGGGGCTGCCCCCCCCGCCCGGGGCCCTGGGCGGCCTGGTGCTCTCGGTGCGGCGCTGCTTCTCGGCGGCCTCGCACCGCTGGCGGCGCCCTGCCGTTGCCCTTCCCTTCCCTCTGCCCGCGCTCTCCCTGCTGCCGCCCTTGGCCAGTGTGCCCAACCCCCCCAGCCCTCCGCCTCCCCCCCGCCTGGCCCCTACTGTGCCCCGGCCCGGCCGGCATTGGCGCTGCGGCCCGGACGGCCCCAGTGGCGTCTCCCCGGCTCGCTCCGCCCGCTCCTTCCTGGGGCGGGCGCCTCACCGCCCGGCACGTCTGGGCCCGGCGCGCCCCCGGCCGCGCCGCCTCCGCGCCCGCCCTCTGCCCGCTCGGGGCTCTGCGCCGCGGCTCGCGCTCTGCCGTCCTGGAGGCCCCTTCGCTCCGTGCCCGCCGGGCTTTCCTCTTGACTGGGCTCGGCTGCCTCCTCTTCTCCCGAGGCGGCTCGCTCCCTGCTGGCTGTGCTCTCGGCCTCTCCGGCGGGCGCGCCGGGCTCCTCCCGCCGGTCTTGCCTCCGGGGCTGCTTCCCCTGCGTTGCGGCCTGTGGGCGGGCCCCCGCCCCGCCGGCTCCGGCCCCCCCCACCTGCCCCTGTCTCTGCTGGGGCGGCGCGTGCTCGGGCCCTCCGTCTCTCCCCCCTTTCTAGGCCCCCCGGCGTCGCCTCTGGGCGTGTGGGGATGCCCACCCCGCCCGGGGCCCTTGGCCCTGGTGCTCTCCGTGCGGCGCTTTGTCTGGGCGGCCCCGGCCCCGCTGCGGCAGCCTGCTGTTGCCCTTCGCTTCCTCTGCCCGCGCTTTCCCTGCTGGCGCCCTTGGCCGTGTGCCCCCCCCGCCCCTCAGCCCTCCTCCCAGGCCGCTTGGGACCTCCGTGCCCGGCCCGGCCGGGGTCGCGCTGACAGCCCGGCGGCGCCCAGTGGCGTTTCCGCGCCTCCCACCGCCTGCTCCTTCCTGGGGCGGGCGCCTTCACGCCGGCCAAGTCTGCGCCAGGCTCGCCTATGGCCGCAGCATCTTGGTGCCCGGAACCTCTGGCCAGATCGGGCCTCTGCAACAGAGCTACGAGATCTGCCGTACTGGAGTCGCCCTTCGCTTCGTGGTACGCCAGGGATTTCCAGCTTGACGGGGACTTGGCTGCCTCCTCTTCCCCCGAGGCGGCTCGCTTCCCTGCTGGCTGTGCCTCGCCTTCAGGCGGGGGCGCAGGGCTCCTCCAGCCAGGTCTTGCCTCAGGGGCTGCTTCCCCTGAGTTGGGGCTGTGGGCAGGAACCCCAGACACGCCAGGATCCAGGCCCCCCACCTGCACATGTCTCTGCTGGGGAGGAGAGTGCTAGGGAACCTACGTCTGTCATACCACTTTCTGGGCCACCCAAGGAATCAGCCTCCCGTGTGTGCGGGGCTGAAAACCCCAGCGCAGGGGGCCCTGGGAGCCTGGTGCTCTCCGTGCGGCGCTGATCTGGGCGGCCAAGGCAACCGCTGGAGGAGCCCTGCAGTTGCCCTTCCCTTCCTCTGACCAGAGCTTCTCACTGCTGGAGCCCTTGCAGTGTGCAACCCCACCGCCCTAAGCCTCCCTAACGGGGCTGGGACTTAGTCAAAGGCAGGCAGGATTGGAGCTGAGGCAAGAAGGCGCCAGTGGCGCTCCCAGGCTCCTGCGACTGCCTCCTTCCTGGAGAGGCAGCCTAAAAGCAAGGCAAGTCTGGGCAAGGCAGCCCCCCGGCGAGCAGCCTCGCGCCAGGAACTCTGCCAGATCGGGCTCTGAGCAGAGCTAGAGCTCTGCCGTACTGGAGGCCCACTTAGCTCCGTGCAGCAGGGCTTTCCTCTTGACTGGGCTCGGCTGCCTCCTCTTCTCCCGAGGAGGCTCGCTACCCTGCTGCTGTGCTCTCGCCTATCCAGGCGGGCGCGCAGGGCTCCTCCAGCAGGTCTTGCCTCAGGGCTGCTTCCCCTGAGTTGGGCTGTGGGCGGGAACCCAGACACGCAGGATACAGGCCCCACCACCTGCACATGTCTCTGCTGGGGAGGAGAGTGCTAGGGCTACGTCCTCCACCTTCGGCCCCGGTCGCCTCTGGCGTGTGGGGTGCCCCAGCCGGGCCCTGGACTGGTGCCTCCGTGCGGAGCTGTCTGGGCGGCCAAGGAACCGCTGAAGGAGCCCTGCTTTGCTCGCTTCCCTCTGACAGAGCTTCTCACTGCTGGAGCCCTTGGCAGTGTGCAACCACCAGCCCCTAAGCCCTCCTCAGGACGCTGGGACCTAAGTGCAAAGGCAGCAGGAGAGCTGAAGCAGGAAGCGCCAGTGCGTCCAGCTCACACGCCTGCTCCTTCCTGGGGAGGGAGCTAAAGCAAGCAAGTCTGCGCAAGCCCCCAGCAGAGCACTGGCCAGACTCTCCAGATCGGGCTCTGAACAGAGCTGAAGTCTGCCGTACTGGAGTCCACTTAGCTCGTGGCAGATTTCACTGGGGCTTGTCCTCTTGAACTGGCTTCGCGGGTCCTAAGCCCCTTCTCTTGCAGGCTCCCCCGAGGGAGCTCAGCCTCAGACACTGCCATGTCTCTGCTGGGGAGGGAGGTAGGCCCTCTTCATCACTTCTGGCAGGCCGTGGGCCCTGAACCAGAGATGCTCCGTGTCAGCTGATCTGGGCGCCCAAGCCCTGGAGAGCCTGCAGTTGCCCTTCCTTCCTCTGACAGAATCTACTGTGGAGCCTTGGCAGTGTGCAACCCAAGCCCCTAAGTCTCCTTAAGGAGGACTGGACCTAAGTGCAAAGGCAGCAGGATTGGAGCTGAGGCAAGAAAGGCGCCAGTGGCGACTCCCAGGCTCCTGCTGCCTGCTCCTTCCTGAGAGGCAGCCTAAAAGCAAGGGCAAGTCTGGGCAAGGCTATGCCCCCGCAGAGCAGCCTCGCGCCAGGACTCTGCCAGATCGGGGCTCTGAGCAGAGCTAGAGCTCTGCCGTACTGGAGGCGCACTTAGCTCCGTGCAAGCAGGGCTTTCACTTGACGGGGCTGGGCTGCCTCCTCCCCGAGGAGGCTCGCTTCCCTGCTGGCTGTGCACTCGCCTATCAGGCGGGGGCGCAGGGCTCCTCCAGCAGGTCTTGCCTCAGGGGCTGCTTCCCCTGAGTGGGGCTGTGGGCAGGAACCCAGACACGCAGGATCAGGCCCAACCACTGCACATGTCTCTGCTGGGGAGGAGAGTGCTAGGGAACCTACGTCTGTCATACACTTTTCTGGGCACCCAAGGAATCAGCCTCCGTGTGTGCGGGGCTGAAAACCCCAGCCAGGGGCCCTGGGAGCCTGGTGCTCTCGGTGCGGCGCTGGATATCTAGGCGGCCTAGAAACCGCTGGAGGAGCCCTGCAGTTGCCCTTCCCTTCCCTCTGACAGAGCTCTCACTGCTGAAGCCCTTGGCAGTGTGCAACCCACCAGCCCCCTAAGCCCTCCCCAACGACGCCTGGCACCTATGTGCAAAGGCAAGGCAGGATTGGAGCTGAGGCAAGGAAGGCACCAGTGGCGTCTCCCAGGCTCGCTCAGACAGCTCCTTCCCTGGGGAGGGAGCCTAAAAAGCAAGGCAAGTCTGGGCAAGGCGAGCCCCCGGCCGAGCAGCCTCGCGCCAGAAACTCTGCCAGATCGGGGCTCTTGAGCAGAGCTAGAGCTCTGCCGTACTGGAGGCCCACTTAGCTCCGTGCAAGCAGGGCTTTCCTCTTGACTGGGGCTCGGCTGCCTCCTCTTCCTCCGAGGAGGCTCGCTACACTGCTGGCTGTGCTCTCGCCTATCAGGCGGGCGCGCAGGGCTCCTCCAGCAGGTCTTGCCTCAGGGGCTGCTTCCCCTGAGTTGAGGGCTGTGGGCGGGAACCCAGACACGCAGGATAAGGCCCCAACCACCTGCACATGTCTCTGCTGGGGAGGAGAGTGCTAGGGAACCTACGTCTCTCACACACTTTCTAGGCACCCACGGAGTCAGCCTCTGGGAGTGTGGGGATGCAAAACCCAGCCAGGGGCCCTTGGAACCTGGTGCTCTCCGTGCGGAGCTTTGTCTGGGCGGCCAAGGAACCGCTGAAGGAGCCCTGCTGTTGCCCTTCGCTTCCCTCTGACAGAGCTTTCACTGCTGGAGCCCTTGGCAGTGTGCAACCCACCAGCCCCTAAGCCCTCCTCAAGGACGCTTGGGACCTAAGTGCAAAGGCAAGGCAGGGGTAGAGCTGAAGCCAGGAAGGCGCCAGTGGCGTTTCCGAGCCTCACACAGCCTGCTCCTTCCTGGGGAGGGAGCCTTAAAGCAAGGCAAGTCTGCGCAAGGCTCGCCTATGGCAGAGCATCTTGGTGCCAGGAACTCTGCCAGATCGGGCCTCTGAACAGAGCTAGAGATCTGCCGTACTGGAGTCGCACTTAGCTTCGTGTAAGCAGGGATTTCAGCTTGACGGGGACTTGCTGCCTCCTCTTCCCCGAGGAGGCTCGCTTCCCTGCTGGCTGTGCACTCGCCTATCAGGCGGGGGCGCAGGGCTCCTCCAGCAGGTCTTGCCTCAGGGGCTGCTTCCCCTGAGTTGGGGCTGTGGGCAGGAACCCAGACACGCAGGATCAGGCCCCAAACACCTGCACATGTCTCTGCTGGGGAGGAGAGTGCTAGGGAACCTACGTCTGTCATACACTTTCTGGGCACCCAAGGAATCAGCCTCCGTGTGTGCGGGGCTGAAAACCCCAGCCAGGGGCCTGGGAGCCTGGTGCTCTCCGTGTGGCGCTGAATCTGGGCGGCCAAGCAACCGCTGGAGGAGCCCTGCAGTTGCCCTTCCCTTCCCTCTGACAGAATTCTCACTGCTGGAGCCCTTGGCAGTGTGCAACCCACCAGCCCCTAAGCTCTCCTTAAGGAGGACTGGGACCTAAGTGCAAAGGCAAGGCAGGATTGGAGCTGAGGCAAGAAAGGCGCCAGTGGCGACTCCCAGGCTCCTGCTGCCTGCTCCTTCCTGGAGAGGCAGCCTAAAAGCAAGGCAAGTCTGGGCAAGGCTAGCCCCCGGCAGAGCAGCCTCGCGCCAGGAACTCTGCCAGATCGGGGCTCTGAGCAGAGCTAGAGCTCTGCCGTACTGGAGGCGCACTTAGCTCCGTGCAAGCAGGGCTTTCAACTTGACGGGGCTGGGCTGCCTCCTCTTCCCCCGAGGAGGCTCGCTTCCCTGCTGGCTGTGCACTCGCCTATCAGGCGGGGGCGCAGGGCTCCTCCAGCAGGTCTTGCCTCAGGGGCTGCTTCCCCTGAGTTGGGGCTGTGGGCAGGAACCCAGACACGCAGGATCAGGCCCCAACACCTGCACATGTCTCTGCTGGGGAGGAGAGTGCTAGGGAACCTACGTCTGTCATACACTTTCTGGGCACCCAAGGAATCAGCCTCCGTGTGTGCGGGGCTGAAAACCCCAGCCAGGGGCCCTGGGAGCCTGGTGCTCTCGGTGCGGCGCTGATTCTAGGCGGCCTAGAAACCGCTGGAGGAGCCCTGCAGTTGCCCTTCCCTTCCCTCTGACAGAGCTCTCACTGCTGAAGCCCTTGGCAGTGTGCAACCCACCACCCCTAAGCCCTCCCCAACGACGCCTGGCACCTATGTGCAAAGGCAAGGCAGGATTGGAGCTGAGGCAAGGAAGGCACCAGTGGCGTCTCCCAGGCTCGCTCAGACAGCTCCTTCCTGGGGAGGGAGCCTAAAAGCAAGGCAAGTCTGGGCAAGGCGAGCCCCGGCCGAGCAGCCTCGCGCCAGAAACTCTGCCAGATCGGGGCTCTGAGCAGAGCTAGAGCTCTGCCGTACTGGAGGCCACTTAGCTCCGTGCAAGCAGGGCTTTCCTCTTGACTGGGCTCGCTGCCTCCTCTTCTCCCGAGGAGGCTCGCTACACTGCTGGCTGTGCTCTCGCCTATCAGGCGGGCGCGCAGGGCTCCTCCAGCAGGTCTTGCCTCAGGGGCTGCTTCCCCTGAGTTGAGGCTGTGGGCGGGAACCCAGACACGCAGGATAAGGCCCCAACCACCTGCACATGTCTCTGCTGGGGAGGAGAGTGCTAGGGAACCTACGTCTCTCACACACTTTCTAGGCACCCACGGAGTCAGCCTCTGGGAGTGTGGGGATGCAAAACCCAGCCAGGGGCCCTTGGAACCTGGTGCTCTCCGTGCGGAGCTTTGTCTGGGCGGCCAAGGAACCGCTGAAGGAGCCCTGCTGTTGCCCTTCGCTTCCCTCTGACAGAGCTTTCACTGCTGGAGCCCTTGGCAGTGTGCAACCCACCAGCCCCTAAGCCTCCTCAAGGACGCTTGGGACCTAAGTGCAAAGGCAAGGCAGGGGTAGAGCTGAAGCCAGGAAGGCGCCAGTGGCGTTTCCGAGCCTCACACAGCCTGCTCCTTCCTGGGGAGGGAGCCTTAAAGCAAGGCAAGTCTGCGCAAGGCTCGCCTATGGCAGAGCATCTTGGTGCCAGGAACTCTGCCAGATCGGGCCTCTGAACAGAGCTAGAGATCTGCCGTACTGGAGTCGCACTTAGCTTCGTGTAAGCAGGGATTTCAGCTTGACGGGGACTTGCTGCCTCCTCTTCCCCCGAGGAGGCTCGCTTCCCTGCTGGCTGTGCACTCGCCTATCAGGCGGGGCGCAGGGCTCCTCCAGCAGGTCTTGCCTCAGGGGCTGCTTCCCCTGAGTTGGGGCTGTGGGCAGGAACCCAGACACGCAGGATCAGGCCCCAAACACCTGCACATGTCTCTGCTGGGGAGGAGAGTGCTAGGGAACCTACGTCTGTCATACACTTTCTGGGCACCCAAGGAATCAGCCTCCGTGTGTGCGGGGCTGAAAACCCCAGCCAGGGGCCTGGGAGCCTGGTGCTCTCCGTGTGGCGCTGAATCTGGGCGGCCAAGCAACCGCTGGAGGAGCCCTGCAGTTGCCCTTCCCTTCCCTCTGACAGAATTCTCACTGCTGGAGCCCTTGGCAGTGTGCAACCCACCAGCCCCTAAGCTCTCCTTAAGGAGGACTGGGACCTAAGTGCAAAGGCAAGGCAGGATTGGAGCTGAGGCAAGAAAGGCGCCAGTGGCGACTCCCAGGCTCCTGCTGCCTGCTCCTTCCTGGAGAGGCAGCCTAAAAGCAAGGCAAGTCTGGGCAAGGCTAGCCCCCGGCAGAGCAGCCTCGCGCCAGGAACTCTGCCAGATCGGGGCTCTGAGCAGAGCTAGAGCTCTGCCGTACTGGAGGCGCACTTAGCTCCGTGCAAGCAGGGCTTTCAACTTGACGGGGCTGGGCTGCCTCCTCTTCCCCCCGAGGAGGCTCGCTTCCCTGCTGGCTGTGCACTCGCCTATCAGGCGGGGGCGCAGGGCTCCTCCAGCAGGTCTTGCCTCAGGGGCTGCTTCCCCTGAGTTGGGGCTGTGGGCAGGAACCCAGACACGCAGGATCAGGCCCCAAACACCTGCACATGTCTCTGCTGGGGAGGAGAGTGCTAGGGAACCTACGTCTGTCATACACTTTCTGGGCACCCAAGGAATCAGCCTCCGTGTGTGCGGGGCTGAAAACCCCAGCCAGGGGCCCTGGGAGCCTGGTGCTCTCGGTGCGGCGCTGATTCTAGGCGGCCTAGAAACCGCTGGAGGAGCCCTGCAGTTGCCCTTCCCTTCCTCTGACAGAGCTCTCACTGCTGAAGCCCTTGGCAGTGTGCAACCCCCACCACCCCAAGCCCTCCCCAACGACGCCTGGCACCTATGTGCAAAGGCAAGGCAGGATTGGAGCTGAGGCAAGGAAGGCACCAGTGGCGTCTCCCAGGCTCGCTCAGACAGCTCCTTCCTGGGGAGGGAGCCTAAAAGCAAGGCAAGTCTGGGCAAGGCGAGCCCCCGGCCGAGCAGCCTCGCGCCAGAAACTCTGCCAGATCGGGGCTCTGAGCAGAGCTAGAGCTCTGCCGTACTGGAGGCCACTTAGCTCCGTGCAAGCAGGGCTTTCCTCTTGACTGGGCTCGGCTGCCTCCTCTTCTCCCGAGGAGGCTCGCTACACTGCTGGCTGTGCTCTCGCCTATCAGGCGGGCGCGCAGGGCTCCTCCAGCAGGTCTTGCCTCAGGGGCTGCTTCCCCTGAGTTGAGGCTGTGGGCGGGAACCCAGACACGCAGGATAAGGCCCCAACCACCTGCACATGTCTCTGCTGGGGAGGAGAGTGCTAGGGAACCTACGTCTCTCACACACTTTCTAGGCACCCACGGAGTCAGCCTCTGGGAGTGTGGGGATGCAAAACCCAGCCAGGGGCCCTTGGAACCTGGTGCTCTCCGTGCGGAGCTTTGTCTGGGCGGCCAAGGAACCGCTGAAGGAGCCCTGCTGTTGCCCTTCGCTTCCCCTCTGACAGAGCTTTCACTGCTGGAGCCCTTGGCAGTGTGCAACCCACCAGCCCCTAAGCCCTCCTCAAGGACGCTTGGGACCTAAGTGCAAAGGCAAGGCAGGGGTAGAGCTGAAGCCAGGAAGGCGCCAGTGGCGTTTCCGAGCCCTCACACAGCTGCTCCTTCCTGGGGAGGGAGCCTTAAAGCAAGGCAAGTCTGCGCAAGGCTCGCCTATGGCAGAGCATCTTGGTGCCAGGAACTCTGCCAGATCGGGCCTCTGAACAGAGCTAGAGATCTGCCGTACTGGAGTCGCACTTAGCTTCGTGTAAGCAGGGATTTCAGCTTGACGGGGACTTGCTGCCTCCTCTTCCCCCCGAGGAGGCTCGCTTCCCTGCTGGCTGTGCACTCGCCTATCAGGCGGGGCGCAGGGCTCCTCCAGCAGGTCTTGCCTCAGGGGCTGCTTCCCCTGAGTTGGGGCTGTGGGCAGGAACCCAGACACGCAGGATCAGGCCCCAAACACCTGCACATGTCTCTGCTGGGGAGGAGAGTGCTAGGGAACCTACGTCTGTCATACACTTTCTGGGCACCCAAGGAATCAGCCTCCGTGTGTGCGGGGCTGAAAACCCCAGCCAGGGGCCTGGGAGCCTGGTGCTCTCCGTGTGGCGCTGAATCTGGGCGGCCAAGCAACCGCTGGAGGAGCCTGCAGTTGCCCTTCCCTTCCCTCTGACAGAATTCTCACTGCTGGAGCCCTTGGCAGTGTGCAACCCACCAGCCCCTAAGCTCTCCTTAAGGAGGACTGGGACCTAAGTGCAAAGGCAAGGCAGGATTGGAGCTGAGGCAAGAAAGGCGCCAGTGGCGACTCCCAGGCTCCTGCTGCCTGCTCCTTCCTGGAGAGGCAGCCTAAAAGCAAGGCAAGTCTGGGCAAGGCTAGCCCCCGGCAGAGCAGCCTCGCGCCAGGAACTCTGCCAGATCGGGGCTCTGAGCAGAGCTAGAGCTCTGCCGTACTGGAGGCGCACTTAGCTCCGTGCAAGCAGGGCTTTCAACTTGACGGGGCTGGGCTGCCTCCTCTTCCCCGAGGAGGCTCGCTTCCCTGCTGGCTGTGCACTCGCCTATCAGGCGGGGGCGCAGGGCTCCTCCAGCAGGTCTTGCCTCAGGGGCTGCTTCCCCTGAGTTGGGGCTGTGGGCAGGAACCCAGACACGCAGGATCAGGCCCCAAACACCTGCACATGTCTCTGCTGGGGAGGAGAGTGCTAGGGAACCTACGTCTGTCATACACTTTCTGGGCACCCAAGGAATCAGCCTCCGTGTGTGCGGGGCTGAAAACCCAGCCAGGGGCCCTGGGAGCCTGGTGCTCTCGGTGCGGCGCTGATTCTAGGCGGCCTAGAAACCGCTGGAGGAGCCCTGCAGTTGCCCTTCCCTTCCTCTGACAGAGCTCTCACTGCTGAGCCCTTGGCAGTGTGCAACCCACCACCCCCTAAGCCTCCCCAACGCGCCTGGCACCTATGTGCAAAGGCAAGGCAGGATTGGAGCTGAGGCAAGGAAGGCACCAGTGGCGTCTCCCAGGCTCGCTCAGACAGCTCCTTCCTGGGGAGGGAGCCTAAAAGCAAGGCAAGTCTGGCAAGGCGAGCCCCGCCGAGCAGCCTCGCGCCAGAAACTCTGCCAGATCGGGGCTCTGAGCAGAGCTAGAGCTCTGCCGTACTGGAGGCGCACTTAGCTCCGTGCAAGCAGGGCTTTCCTCTTGACTGGGCTCGGCTGCCTCCTCTTCTCCCGAGGAGGCTCGCTACACTGCTGGCTGTGCTCTCGCCTATCAGGCGGGGCGCGCAGGGCTCCTCCAGCAGGTCTTGCCTCAGGGGCTGCTTCCCTGAGTTGAGGCTGTGGGCGGGAACCCAGACACGCAGGATAAGGCCCCAACCACCTGCACATGTCTCTGCTGGGGAGGAGAGTGCTAGGGAACCTACGTCTCTCACACTTTCTAGGCACCCACGGAGTCAGCCTCTGGGAGTGTGGGGATGCAAAACCCAGCCAGGGGCCCTTGGAACCTGGTGCTCTCCGTGCGGAGCTTTGTCTGGGCGGCCAAGGAACCGCTGAAGGAGCCCTGCTGTTGCCCTTCGCTTCCCTCTGACAGAGCTTTCACTGCTGGAGCCCTTGGCAGTGTGCAACCCACAGCCCCTAAAGCCCTCCTCAAGGACGCTTGGGACCTAAGTGCAAAGGCAAGGCAGGGGTAGAGCTGAAGCCAGGAAGGCGCCAGTGGCGTTTCCGAGCCTCACACAGCCTGCTCCTTCCTGGGGAGGGAGCCTTAAAGCAAGGCAAGTCTGCGCAAGGCTCGCCTATGGCAGAGCATCTTGGTGCCAGGAACTCTGCCAGATCGGGCCTCTGAACAGAGCTAGAGATCTGCCGTACTGGAGTCGCACTTAGCTTCGTGTAAGCAGGGATTTCAGCTTGACGGGGACTTGCTGCCTCCTCTTCCCCGAGGAGGCTCGCTTCCCTGCTGGCTGTGCACTCGCCTATCAGGCGGGGGCGCAGGGCTCCTCCAGCAGGTCTTGCCTCAGGGGCTGCTTCCCCTGAGTTGGGGCTGTGGGCAGGAACCCAGACACGCAGGATCAGGCCCCAAACACCTGCACATGTCTCTGCTGGGGAGGAGAGTGCTAGGGAACCTACGTCTGTCATACACTTTCTGGGCACCCAAGGAATCAGCCTCCGTGTGTGCGGGGCTGAAAACCCCAGCCAGGGGCCTGGGAGCCTGGTGCTCTCCGTGCGGCGCTGATTCTGGCGGCCAAGCAACCGCTGGAGGAGCCCTGCAGTTGCCCTTCCCTTCCCTCTGACAGAATTCTCACTGCTGGAGCCCTTGGCAGTGTGCAACCCACCACCCCCCTAAGCCTCCCAAGGAGCCTGGGACCTAAGTGCAAAGGCAAGGCAGGATTGGAGCTGAGGCAAGGAAGGCGCCAGTGGCGTCTCCCAGGCTCGCTCAGCGCTCCTTCCTGGAGAGGAGCCTAAAAGCAAGGCAAGTCTGGGCAAGGCTAGCCCCCCGCAGAGCAGCCTCGCGCAGGAACTCTGGCCAGATCGGGGCTCTGAGCAGAGCTAGAGCTCTGCCGTACTGGAGGCGCACTTAGCTCCGTGCAAGCAGGGCTTTCACTTGACGGGGCTGGGCTGCCTCTCT
Organism: Capra hircus; assembly: GCF_001704415.2. Taxonomy (NCBI): domain Eukaryota; kingdom Metazoa; phylum Chordata; class Mammalia; order Artiodactyla; family Bovidae; genus Capra; species Capra hircus. The sequence continues at coordinate 34 of NW_017213850.1, read as the reverse complement.
TCCCCGAGGAGGCTCGCTTCCCTGCTGGCTGTGC
>NW_017213849.1:0-24870 GCF_001704415.2 Capra hircus | reverse complement strand
AATGAATCATCAAGTCCAACAAGATTGAATTTCTCCTTAGATGTGTTTTTGTCAATGGCTGGCTTCATTAACTCAGCATAATATATTCAATGTTATTTCATCCATGTTGTGGCATACATTCATGTATCTATCTTTACAAATAATATCCTATTGCATGTAATACCAGATTTTATTTATCCATTCATTAGGTGGTGTAACACTTGCTTCCTCCCACCCCTAACACCCCTAATTATCACTTGTTATGAATAATGGGTGTTATAACCATTAGTAACTAAGTTTTCATGTGGACATATGTTTTCCGTTTGTCCTGGATAGATAACTATGAGGAGAATTTCTGGGTTATGTGGTAGCTTTGTGGTTGTACCATTTTACATTCCCACCAGCAATATATGAGAATTTCAGTTTCTGTACATCCTTTCCATCACTTGTTTATTGTTCTTTTAGTTGTAGTATTGAACAATTTCAGATCAGTAATCAAGCGCAGATAGAGGTCTTATGACATCTCCCCCATGTTTGTAAGCTCTGTGTCTGGCCTAGTGGTCCTGTGCCTGAAGGGCATTCACTGAACATCTGTTTAAAACAAAAAGTATTTTTTTGTTGTTTTTTAATTGGAAAGGTAATTGCTTTAACAGAATTTTGTAGTTTTCTGTCATACATCAACAAGAATCAGCCATAGGTATACCCATGTCCCCTCCCTCCTGGATCTCCCTCCCATCTTCCTCCCCACCTCACCCTTCAGCCTTTTGCAGAGTCCACGTTTGAGGTCCCTGAGTCATACAGCAAATTCTCATTGGCTATCTATTTTACATATGGTATTGTGAATTTCTATTTTACTTTCTCCATACACCTCCCCTTCTCCCTCCTCTCCTCCCATTCTGTCCATAGGTCTGTTCTCTTTGTGTGTTTCTCCATTGCTGCACTAAAAATAAATTCCTCCGTGCCATCTCTTCAGATTCCATATATATGTGCCAGTATACAACATTTATATTCCCTCTTTCTGACTTACTTCACTCTGCATAATAGGCTCTAGTTTCGTCCACCTCATTAGAACAGATTCAAATATGTTCCTTTTTATGGCTGAGTATTGGAGAAGGAAATGGCAACCCACTCCAGTGTTCTTGCCTAGAGAATCCCAGAGACAGGGGAGCCTGGTGGGCTGTCGTCTCTGGGGTCGCAGAGAGTCTGACATGACTGAAGTGACTTAGCAGCAGCAGCAGCACTAGTCCATTGTATATATATGTACCACAGCTTCTCTATCCATTTATACATTGATGGACATCCAGGTTGCCTGCATGTTCTCGCTATTGTAAACAGTGGCTGCAATGAACATTTGGGTATGTGTGTCTTTTTCAGTTTTTATTTCCTCAGGGTATATGCCTAGGAGTGGGACTGCTGTGTCATATGGTGGTTTTATGCCTAGCTTTTTAAGGAGTGTCCATACTTTCTTCCATAGTGATTGTATCAGTTTACATTACAAGAGTGTTCCCCTCTCTCCATGCCCTCTCCAGCATCCATTGTTTGTAGACTTTTTGATGATGGCCACTCTGACTGGTGTGAGGTGGTGACTTCTTGTAGTTTTGATTTGCATTTGTCCAATAATGAGTGATGTTGAGCATCTTTTCATGTGCCTGTTACCCATCTGTATGTCTTCTTTGGAGAAACGTCTCTTCAGGTCCCTTTCCCACTTTTTGATTAGGTTGTTTGCTTTTCAGGTTTTGAGTTGTATGAGCTGCTTGTGTATTTTAGAAATTAATTCTTTATCAGTTGTTTCCTTTGCTATTTTTTTCTCCCATTCTGAGGGTTGTCTTTTCACTTTGTTTGTAGTTTCCTTTGCTGTGCAAAAGCTTTTAAGTTTAATTAGGCTGCACTTGTTTACTTTTGTTTTTATTTCCATTATTCTAGGAGGTGGGTAGGAGACCTTGCTTTGATTTATGTCATCGAGTGCTCTGCCTATGTTCTCCTCTAAGAGTTTAATAGTCTCTGGTCTTACATTTAGGTCTTTAATCCACTTTGAGTTAATCTTTGTGTATAGTTTTAGGTAGTGATCTAATTTCATTCTTTTTCATGAAGCTGTCCAGTGTTTCCAGCACCACTTATTGAAGTGGCTGTCTTTGCCGCATTGTATATTCTTGCTTCCTTTGTCAAAAATTAGGTACCCATAGGTGGGTGGGTTCATCTCTGGGTTCTCTCTCTTGTTCCATTGTTCTATATTTCTGTTTTTGTGCCAGTACCATACTGTCTTGCTTACTGTAGCTTTGTAGTTTAGTCTGAAGTCAGGAAGATTGATTCCTCCAGCTCCATTCTTCTTTCTGAAGGCTGGTTTGGATATTCAGGGTCCTTTATGTCTACATATGAATTGTTAATTTTTTTGTTCTAGTTCTGTGAAAAGTGCCATTGGTAATTTGATAGAGATTGCATTGAATCTGTTGATTGCACTTAGTGGTATAGTCATTTCAAAACAAACAGAGTTTTATTTGTATTTGTTTTAGTTTTTACAAAGTACTCTCACAAATTCTGAGGCTGGCAGTAACCCTGTTGGAAGTAGGATGAGTGAGGCATCTGGAGCTCTGGCCCCTTGGCTCCAGGGCTGGTCTCCTCTGAACATTGTAACACTGGATTTGAACATTTCTTCTAAGTATCATATTATGTATGTTCAGAAAAGAATGCTAAGAAGTTTCAAAAACTCTTAATTAAAAAAAAAATACCAGCAGAAGACTATAGGGACTGAATGTATTCGACAGTTTGGAGACACTAATTATGGTCTTGAGACAGTTGTGGGGACCAGAGAGAACAATCTGGGGAAGTGTGACAAGAGAAGTCACTAGACTTCCAACTTCAGCAGGCAATTTATTCATCTTTGAAGTAGAACTAGTAGCTGAACATTTATAGGGATGGAGAAATGTAGAGAATTTCAAAGAGAACTGGAAGTCAAGTGAGGAGTGATTATTTAGATTGTTTGATTGCATTATCTAAGCAAGAGTTAACACCAGAAAGAAGGGTAACTGGAAGTTGACAGTTTTCAGCTTTGTCTTCCTTTTTTCAATAGAAAACTTCAAACATGCATGAAATATCAAGAAAATAGTATAATAAACCAATAGCATGCCCATCAATATAAAATTAACAGTTTGCCACTCTTATATGTTTGAGTTATAAAAAATATTTGAATACAGTAAGGGTTTCTTTAAAATTAGTTTCTCCTTCAGCTTTATTGAGGTCTAATTGATGATCAAAAATTGTATATATTTAGATGTACAACTTGATGACTTGATATACATATACATTGTGAAATGCTCATCCTACCAAGCCAATCAATATATCTACCACACATCTTAATCATTTAATTTTTTCTCTCTTGTATGTTGAGAACTCCCAAACTCTCAGCAAACGAAAAGGACACAGTACTGTACTGTCAACTGTAACCAAGTTGCTGTACACTAGTTCTGCAGGACATATTCATCTTGCATAACTGAAGCTAAAAGTCGCTATTAATAACATCATTTTAGCCAAGGTACACGGGAAATTATCAAAGAATAATGAGGTGATCTTATTATAAGCACCACAAACTTTGATCTTTCTTCATTTAGAATGAAAGGGAAGAGAAGCTGCTGAGCTGGTAAGATGACCACACAAATAACTTATCACTTATGAGTGGGAGCCCAAGATTTTATTCTCAGTCCTACAGTATTGATTCATTCAGATAGCATATTCTAGACACTTTTCACACACTGACCATCCAACAGTGAGACAGTCATGCTGGACTTGGACTTGAATCCAAATCAAAATTCATCATTTACTGATTCAAAGATCTTGGAGAATGCTGTCCTTGAGTCTCATCTTTCTCATCTGTAAAACAGAGATAATACCTTCTTGAATAGGGCATTGTGGGAGTTAAAAGTGAATTGTTTCCCACAAATGCACATAACCTGTATTCTATAACATATTGCCACTATTACTCCACTAGGCAGTCCCTGAGCTCATGATGAAAGAAATCGTAAGGCAATCTCTCTGTCCCAAATTCCTCTTCAAAGAGAGCAGCAAAAAGCTCACAGAGGTCCCCCCACAATGTAACCTGTGAGATGCAAGACACCTCACATGTTGTGGTGATCTCCAATGACAGCATGAATTCATGTTTCAAAATCATTTGAAGTCTTCTAATCTTCTGTTACATTTGTTTAAGTCTTATAGCTCTACAAACATAATCTGTGCTAAACCCTGTTGTTGGCCATCGTCAAATGTTTGGTGCCTGGTTTGTATTGGCCAAACCAAGGTCTTGTGCCCCATGTACACTGAGGTGATATGAACTGAAATGTTGGTGTTCTGAGCAGAGAAAAGCTTATTGTACCCAAGCAAGGAGTAAGGATGCTTGTGCTCAGAAGTCTGGAACTCCCCAGTGGATTTCAGGGGAGGTGTTTTAAAGGCAGGATAGAGGAGAGAATGGAGAGTACTTGATTTAGCTCATACACTATTCTCTGCTTGATGTTGAGGAGCAGGGTAATGCAACAGGGGTTATCATCATAAATCCTTACGTTCCAGTTAATCATGGTCATGCAGTTAACTTCTTCCACCTGGTGGACTTTTCAGCATCTGCAAAACAACTCGGGAATGTGCACCAAACATATTATCTGTAGCCTTCTGGGAGGAACTAAAGATTCTGTGACGGCAGTATGGCTAATCTATTGATAACGTTTTATTTTTTTAATTACGTGTTCACATTTTTCCAGTCATTAATTCTTGAGCCAGCCTTTTGTGATGCAGATGAGGCCTGGGAGACTAAAGATTTTCTACCAACAGGAGACAGGCAGAGGGCATGGGGTGGGGATAGGATCTATCCCAGGAAGGCCCCACTGGGTTCTGCTTCATTACAGTTGGAGAAGTTCCCACAGCGCCCTTGTTTGGTCTTGATGAGGGCAGAGGGCCCAGAGAGAAGGCTGCTATCTCCTTCTGCCAGCTTTCTCCAGGTTTCCTCTGCAGCACATGGGGAACCTCTGAGCAGCAGAGATGGGCGGGGCTGAGCCTCCCATCTCCACCTTCTGGGTGAGTGCCTGGGCTCAGAACAGGAACTTCCGCAGAGTTTGTGGCCAGGTGCGCTCCTAGGAGCTGGGCTGGTTGTGCCTCACAGTCAGCCTGCTGCCTTTAACAAAGAGCTGATAACTTTGCCTTCCACCTGCGTGAGGCTTCTGGAAGCGTCTACCTGGGTGTTTCCTGGTCCTGCAGCCCCACGCGTGGCACGCTGCATCCATCCTATGCCTGTGGCAGCACCTGCACAGAGCGGGTGCCTCAGAGGTGGACCCTGGAGGCTGCTCAGTCTTGGGAGGCGGACCTGGTGCACAAAGGGTGGTCCACTCTCAGAAGCAGAGGTTCTCAGGCTCCGGCCCAGTGGACCTGTGAGGCGGCCAGAATCCAGCATCCCCGCCAGAGCCTCCAGGAGCAGCAGGAGCCCCACAGCCGCCTGAGCAGGAAGACCCCGGTCTGTGTCCGCCTTGGCCGGCAAGATGCCGCCTGTGTCCGCGGAGGTGAAGACCAGCCCGCTGCAGAAGGCGAACTTCTGCTCGCGCCTGTTTGTCTGGTGAGTGCCCTGTCTGAGCTGTGACATTCCACCGCGGGCGCAACACTGTTGGCTTCTGTTGGGGATCAAGGGACAAAGAGAGGGAATGTGCCTGGGAGCCTGGGGCCGGTGAGGTTGGGAGGGGTACCAAGGGACCTGGTGTCAGGGAAACTGAGTGTCCCTGCCTTGCTGCTCTCCGCCCAGCCAGCCCCAGAGCCTGAGAGCTGATGCAGCAGGAGCAGAAGGCAAGGAGGTTGCTCAGGGAGAGTCACTGCCCAGCAGGAGAAGGGACTGGGCTCCCTACTCTCCACCTTATCCAGTGGCCTCAGAACCACTCAGGAATTCGCTGTCAGTTCTGAAATAAGCTGCAACTGCACCCCCGCCCCCACCAAGCAAGCAGCTTGTGAACAATTATCTTTATCTATTTAGTGCCCTGAATCTTTGCCATCTTCCAATAATGTCCCCACCTTTTCCCATGTTCCTTAGGTGAACATCTGAGTTCCAACTGCCCTGGGCTCCCTCTCTCCCCTGTCTATAACCAAGTCTTTCTTTCTGTCCCTCCCTCACTCCCTGTGTGGTCCTGTATGTCCTGGTACCCAGTTTTGGCCAATTTCATGTGTGTACAAAACACTATTGTTTTTGATGAAATGAATGGGGCATTATTCTGGAACATGTGTTGCTTTTGCCTGGGACACGGCCAGGAGTAGAGTGTGTATTCGACCACAGCCCCTGGCCCTGTTGTGAATATCTATCTCCACTTCTACCTTTGAAAACCAAACCCTGGGGATGGAGTTCCTGAAACCTGTGGGGTCTTATCCAGATCTCTATTCTTCAGAGAAGCAGTGCATGGTCTTGATGCAGGTGGTCCTGCCCAGGAGTCCTTTGGTCCTGAAACCACTGACAGGTCCATGAGCTGGGAGGAAACACAGAGATGAAAAGCACTGCAGAGAGCTGAAGTTCTTAATTGAAGTCTTCATCTAATAGCTGGGACTACAGATATGCAGGCCTGAACCTTTGGATTTTAATCACACTTGGGTGATTATTAGGTCTTTTGTTTCTGGATCCTAACCCATTTATCTTTTCCACAAATTCTGATACTTCTTTTATTGGACAGTCTAGGGGATCCCCAGGGGGATGGCAGCTCCTATGCTTGCTTGGATGGTGGTGTATTCAGTGCATGTAGCTACATCCCTTGGCTATTTGATCGCCCTTTAGGAAAGAGGGGCCTAGAAGAAGGAATATGTGTGTGGTTACCATAAATAATAGCAAAGTAGACAGATGTCTCCTTAACATCAAGTAGGGCAAGAAACTCTCAAAGCACATTCTGTTTGTTGACTTTGAAAATGGATGTGCATAGAAATGGAAGGTGAAGGCTTCCATTTTCATTGGCACCCATTTCCAGCTTTTCTGCTGGGGAGGAAGGAGCTATTACCTCTTATTTCATGCTTGAAGACTTTGAAGCATAGAGGTTGAGTAGTTGCCTACCATCACACAGCTAGTAAGTGGTAGAGTGGGATCTCAAACCAGGAAGTCTGGTTCTGGAGTCTGTGTTTCTTGTGTATGTAACTGCTGTGCTTGCCATGGAATTGGTTGCCAGGACTTGTTCCAGGGTCCTGGCCCAGATTGAGACCCCTTATCATGATGGGGAGGTTCTTTCTCCACTCAGATTCCCCCAACCAATAAGTTAACTGATGGTGAGACTGCTAGAGCACAAGCTTTGCTCAATGACCAAAGAATGAGAAACAGAGACTTAGTTTGCAAGTCAACCTCTCAGCCCAACTGGGTATATAGGAGGGTTGAAGTAAAAGGAAGGGAATCAGGTTAAGAGAGGGAGGAATATTCATGGCTTACCCAATAACGTGGTGTGATTTGGACCTGAAATTAAGGCAGCACTCCTTTTCAGTCCTTGTATGAGCTCTTGGCTTTGTTGTCATAGTCGCTGTCAACTGTAGTGGTCTGGTTGGTGTGTCATTTATCATGCTCATATATTACAGTGGATTCATAATGAGGCTCTGTGTCTATTAGAGGTTAGGTCTTCTGCCATTTGGGTCCTACCTAGTTCTAGTCAGTTTTAATTTTTTTCTTTCCTTTTATGAATGAGCCTGAAACTCAGATAAGAGAGGTTGGTTTTCATTCGAGGGAGGGGCAGGAATATATTTCTGGGGCATCAGCCTTATCTTTTTACTGCTCCTTATTACTGAAGGGGCAAAGGTTCATCTTCTGATCCTGCTACCTGCTAAGCGCAGGCATTGTCACATGTTGGATTCAGTTCAGTTCAGTTGCTCAAAATGTCTGACTCTTTGTGATCCCATGGACTGCAGCACACCAGGTTTCCTTGTCCGTTGTGAACTCCTGGAGCTTGCTCAGACTCATGTCCATCGAGTTGGTGATGCCATCCAACCATCTCATCCTCTGTCATCCCCTTCTCCTCCCGCCTTCAATCTTTCCCAGCATCAGGGTCTTATCCAATGAGTCAGTTCTTCACATCAGGGGGCCAAAGAATTGAGTTTCAATCTCAGCATCAGTCCTTCCAATGAATATGCAGGAAAGATTTTCTTTAGGATTGACTGGTAGGATCTCCTGGCAGACCAAGGGACTCTTAAGAGTCTTCTCCAACACCACAGTTCAAAAGCATCAATTCTTTGGAGCTCAGTTTTCTTTATAGTCCAAACCTCACATCCATACATGACTACTGGAAAAGCCATAGCTTTGACTAGACAGACCTTTGTCAGCAGAGTAATGTCTCTGCTTTTTAATATGCTGTCTAGGATGGCCATAAGTTTTCTCCCAAAGAGCAAGCGTCTTTTAATTCATGGCTGCAGTCACCATCTGCAGTCATTTTGGAGCCTCCAAAATAAAGTCTGTCACTGTTTCCGTTGTTTCCCCATCAATTTGCCATGAAGTGATGGTACCAGATGCCATGATCTTCATCTTTTGAATGGTAAGTTTTATGCCAGCTTTTTTCACTCTCCTCTTTCACCTTCCTCAAGAGGCTCTTTAGCTCCTCTTTGCTTTCTGCCATCAGCTCAGTCAGTCAGTTCAGTCACTCAGTCATGTCCAACTCTTTGTGACCCCAGGAACTGCAGCACACCAGGCCTCCCTGTCCGTCACCAACTCCCAGAGTTTACCCAAACTCGTGTCCATTGAGTTGGTGATGCCATCTATCCATCTCATCCTCTGTCATCCCCTTCTTCTCCTGCCTTCAATCTTTCCCAATGTCAGGGTCTTTTCAGATGAGTCAGCTCTTTGTATCAGGTGGCCAAAATATTGGAGTTTCAGCTTCTACATCAGTCCTTCCAGGACCGATTTTCTTTAAGATGGACTGGTTGGATCTTCTTACAGTCCAAGGACTCTCGAGAGTCTTCTCCAACACCACAGTTCAAAAGCATCAATTCTGCACTCAGCTTTCTTTATAGTCCAACTCTCACCTCCATACATGACTACTGGAAAAACCGTAGCCTTGACTAGTTGGACCTTTGTTGACAAAGTAATGTCTCTGCTTTTGAATATGCTATCGAGGTTGGTCATAGTTTTCCTTCCAAGGAGTAAGTGTCTTTTAATTTCATGGCTGCATTTACCATCTGCAGTGATTTTGGAGCCCCAAAAGAATAAAGTCAGCCACTGTTTCCACTGTTTCCCCATCTATTTGTCATGAAGTGATGGGACTGGATGCCATGATCTGAGTTTTTTGAATGTTGAGCTTTAAGCCAACTTTTTCACTCTCCTCTTTCACTTTCATCAAGAGGCTCTTTAGTTCTTCTTCACTTTCTGCCATAGAATGGTGTCATCTGAATATCTGAGGTTATTGAAATTTCTCCTGGCCATCTTGATACCAGCTTGTGCTTCATCCAGCCCAGCCTTTCTCATGATGTACTCTGCATAGAAGTTAAATAAGCAGGATGACAATATACAGCCTTGACGTACTCGTTTTCCTATTTGGAACCAGTCTGTTGTTCCATGTGCAGTATTAACTGTTGGTTCCTGACCTGCATACAGATTTCTCAAGAGGCAGGTCAGGTGGTCTGGTATTCCCATCTCTTTAAGAATTTTCCACAATTTACTGTGATCCACACAGTCAAAGGCTTTGGTATAGTCAATAAAGCAGCAATAGATGTTTTTCTGGAACTCTGCAACCTTGCCTTATTCTCCCAGTTTGGAACCAATCTCTTTTTTCATGTCCCATTTTAACTGTTGCTTCTTGTCCTGCATACAAATTTCTCAGGAGGCAGGTCAAATTGTCTAGTATTCCTGTCTCTTGAGGAATTTTCCACAGTTTGTTGTGATCCACACAATCAAAGGCTTAGCGTTAGTCAATAAATCAGAAATAGACGTTTTTCTGTAATTCTCTGGCTTTTTCTGTGATCCAACAGATGTTGGCAATTTGATTCTGGTTCCTCTGCCTTTTCTAAATCCAGCTTTAACATCTGGAACTTCATGGTTCATGGTACTATTGGATAATTTTGAGCATTACATTGCTAGCGTGTGAGATGAATGCAATCGTGTGGCCATTCTTTGGCATTGCCTTTCTTTAGGATTGATGAAAACTGAACTTTTCCAGTCCTGTGGGCACTGCTGAGTTTTCCAAATTTGCTGGCATATTGAATGTACCAATTTAACAGCATCATCTTTTAGGACTTGAAATACCTCAACTAGAATTCCATCACCTCCACTACCTTTGTCCGTAGTGGTACGTCCCAAGGGCTTACTTGCCTTCGCCTTCTAGGATGTCTGGCTGTTGTCCAGTGATCATACCACCGTTGTTATCTGGGTCATGAAGATCTGTTTTGTATAGTTCTGTGTATTTTTGCCACCTCTTCTTAATATCTTCTGCTTCTGTTACATTCATACCATTTCTGTCCTTTATTATGTCCATCTTTGCATGAAATTTTCCCTTAGTTTCACTAATTTTCTTGAGAATATCTCTAGTATTTCCCATTCTAATATTTTCCTATTTCTTTGCCTTGATCACTAGGAAGGCTTTCGTATCTCTCCTTGCTATTCTTTGGAAGTCTGCATTCAGATGGGTATATCTTTGCTTTTCTCCTTTGCCTTTATGTTGTCTTCTTTTCTCAGCTATTTGTAAGGCCTCCTCAGACAACAATTTTGCATTTCTTTTTCTTGGGGATGGTCTTGATCACTGCCTCCTGTACAATGTCACTAATCTCTGTCCATAGTCGTTTAGGCACTCTGTCTATCAGATATAATCCCTTGAATCTATTGTCATTTCCACTCTATAATCATAAGGGATTTGATTTAGGTCATATCTAAACAGTCTAGTGGCTTTCCCTACTTTTTTTGATATAAGACTGAATTTTTCACGAAGGAGTTCATGATCTGAGCCACAGTCAGCTCCTGGTCTTGTTTTTGCTGACTGTATAGAGTGTCTCCATCTTCAGCTGCAAAGAATATAATCAATCTGATTTTGGTGCTGACCATCTGATGATGTTCATGGGTAGTCTTTTCTCATTTTGTTGGGAGAGGGTGTTTGCTCTGACCAGGACATTCTCTTGGCAAAACTCCGTTTGCTTTTGCCCTGCTTCATTTTGTGCTCCAAGGTCAAATTCCCCTGCTATTCCAGGTATCTCTTGACTTCCTAGATTTGCATTTCAGTCCCCATGATGAAAAGGATATCTTTTGGGGGTGATATCCTATCTAGAACTAAGGTTCTAGAAGGTCTTGTAGGTCTTCATAGAACCATTCAACTTCAGCTTCTTTGGCATTACTGGTTGGGACATAGACTTGGATTACCATGATGTTGAATAGTTTGCCTTGGAAATGAACAGAGAGCATTTTGTCATTTTTGAGATTGCACCCAAGTACTGCATTTTGGACTCTTCTGTTGACTATGATGGCTACTCCATTTCTTCTAAGGGATTCTTGCCCACAGTAGTAGATATAATGGTCATCTGAGTTAAATTCACCCACTTCACCCCATTTTAGTTCATTGATTCCTAAAATATCAATGTTCACTCTTGGCATCGCCTATTTGACCATTTCCAATGTACCTTGATTCATGGACCTAACATTCCATGTCCCTATGCAATATAGTTGTTACAGCATTGAACTTTATTTCCATCACCAGTCACATCTACAACTGGTTGTTGTTTCGCTTTGGGTTAGAGGAGCAGATTTCTCCTGATTCCACTAAAATGAATCTGATTGTTATCAGGCTAGAGTTGCAATTGCTCATAGCCTTGGGTAAAGACCATCTGCCACTTGATTGTCTCAGTTCTCTAAGAGATAAAACTAATAAGTTAATTGAGGAATCATGGACCAAACAGCAAGAGAAGGAGAGTAACTGTAAGGGGTTCTAAGAATGACCTTAGAAGCCCAGAGAAGCTGGGGAACCTTCTTTAGTTCCTGTCACAAATTTGTTCAGCCAGGCCCTTCTTGTTTTGAGTATTTGGCCAAGTGACCTTCTCTCTATTAAAGAAAAAAATTTATTGGGGTATAGTTGATTTACAGTGTTGTGTTAGTTTCAGGAGTACAGCAAAGTAAATCAGTAGACATATATCCACTATTTTTAAAAGGTTCTTTTCTTTAAAAAAATAGAAAGGCTATTACAGAGTATTGAGTAGAGTTCCCTCTACTATACAGTAGGTTCTTATTAGCTATCTATTTTATATATACTTCCCTGGTGGCTCAGACTGTAAAGAATCTGCCTGCAGTGCAGGAGACCTGGGTTAGATCCCTGGGTTGGGAAGATCCACTGGAGGAGGGCATGGCTACCCACTCAGGGATTCTTGCCTGGAGAATCCCCATGGGCAGAGGAGGCCTGGCGGGCTGCAGTTCATGGGGTTGCAAAGAGTTGGATACGTATATAGTAGTCGATGTATGTCAATCCCAGTCTCCCAATTTGTCCCTTCCTCCCTGCCCCCCTGGAAACCGTAAGTTCATTTTCTACATCTGTAACTCTATTTCTCTTTGGTAGGTAAGTTCATTTGTCCGGCTTTTTAAGATTCCGTGTATAAGTGATACCATATGATACTTGTCTTTGTCTGCAAGTGGTTTTCTCTGGCAATTGGGATGTGCTCTCTTCTATCTGACCACTAGTGTTAACATAAAAACAGCAGGAAATGGTTGCTGGGGCATAAATTCCCCCTTGATCAGCCAGCAGGTAGTCAAGAGCTTTGTAGTGGTCAAGTGTCATGTAGGCCAGAGGGTCTAGTGAAGATTTTGTCATTCTAAGGTTAGATCTGGGTTCTCTACTTACCTAGGCCAGTCTCTGACTTTTTTAAATTTCTTTTTTTTATACTTAGGTTATTATAAGTTCTTTCTCATGCTAGGCTCACCGGGATCTTACAAGAGTGACGACTGCTATTACCAGTCCAGCTCCCCTCCTGACTAGATGAATGGCCCCTTTGATTCACAGGTTGTGCGAGTGTAATTAAAATTTGAATGTAACCTTGATCTGGGTGTGAACAACCTATAGCCCAGTGTCCCCTGGTAGTTTTTTGGAGACACTTGATGGCCCAACATGGGTGGCCCTTACCACAGGGACCTCGAGGAACAAACATCCCTCAGGGGCACACACACTGTCCTTGAATTTTATTGAGTCTTGTTTAGGCTCATGGTGGTGCCCTTCCATCCAGGGTACTTGCACATGGCCAGGCCCCTCCATGTTTGGTATGATCCTGTCCCCAGAGCCCTTAAGCATGGTAACTATCTAGAGTCGGCCATGCCTGTAGGTGAACGGCTCATGATGAACAGTTGGTTGGACCCCCAGAAAACAGGGATTTGACTAACACACAGGCCTTTGCAGGAGTGTGGTGGCAGTGGGCAACCTTGATGTCCCCGGGCAGAAGCCTGGGCGTGGAGGAATTAAACCGTAGTTCGGTGATGCTGTCAGCTGTTAGTGCAGTTCCCTGAAAGTCTGGCAGGGCTGTATTTATTCCTCGACTGAGGCTGATGGTGACAGATCCAACAGTCAGTAAAACTTCAGCCCTTTTGCATGTCTGAATGTTACTTTAAAAATAAACAAATCTTCCAGGGAGTGATACCGAGGAGGACCATAAGAAAAATCAACTGCATTTTAGTTGGGAAGGTATTACTTATCTTGAGGTTGTCTTCAGAAGGTTGGGTTCAGAAAGAAGCTCACATGAGTGTTCTGGCTGAGGGGAGTCTGACAGGTACTGTAAGGAATTCAGGGTCCAGAGCCTGTTAGACTCAGGAGTGTTGTGTCCATAAGATAATTCCTGTAAAAGCTCCTCTGTGTTGACAACTTGATCTGAGGAGATCTTGAGACCTCAAGGTTGCAACTGCTTTGAATATCACTGGTGCTAAGACACTTCAGTCATGTCCCAACTACAACCCTAACTGGTGGGGTTGCACCAACTGGTGGACTGTAGCCCACCAGGCTGCCCTGTCCATGGGATTTTCCAGGTTTAAACACTGAAGTAGGTTGCCATTTCCTTCTCCAGGGGATCTTCCCAACCTGGGAATCAAACCAGCATCTCTTACATCTCCTGCTTTAGTAGACAGGTTCCTTTATCACTAACCCATGTGGGTATCCTTCAATCTGATCCATTTCAGAAGATTTAAGTCCTCAGTAATACAGGAACATATCTTCAGCCTTACCCACAATGGCCATTCAGCTCTATTCTGCATGCCTGAACCACTGTTACTTTATTTTGATTTCTAAACATATTTTTTCATTAATAATTAAAGCAGATGTACAATGCAATGTTCAGTAGGACACAAACAGGCTGCTTTAATTAAGTTATGTAATATATAAGCCAGCATGACTTTCCTATACCTAGAACGTATGTGTGTTTGTAAGCATATATCTAATTTCCCCATGTATCTTTATATATTTAAAATGTAGACTTTTCTTTTCGTTTTTTAACAATGTCCATGAATGTAGGTTTCTAATTAGAGATGTGTAATTTGGATATATGTCACTCTCCTTTTAATTTTTAACAGGTGGCTAAACCCCTTGTTTAAAATTGGTCACAAACGGAAATTAGAACCAGATGACATGTACTCCGTGCTTCCAGAAGATCACTCCCAGCGCCTTGGAGAAGAGCTGCAAGGGTGAGCACAGGCAGCAGGGAGGAGGAGAGGGAGACTGAGAATTTCCACGTGGGGCTAAAGGTGCATGTGTGGGGGGGGGCTTTGCTTCTTCTGGGTTCTCCTGAGGCTTCTCCCTGGACACTGACATGTTCATCCCCTCAGGCTGACCCTGGGCTTAGCCCACTTTGGAGGCTGAGGGAGCCCATGTTCCCTGTCTATCTGTGGACGATGGAGGGAGCCCGTAGCCATGGCCCTGGAGCCCGAGCTCTGTCCCCAGAGGTGGGGTCCCTGGAGGAGGGAATCTGCCCTCCTGAGCTGCTCATGACCTGTGAGTCCAGCAAATCTAGGCAGGAACTTGTTTCCAGAATCTGGGAAGTTTTCCCTCCAGGCCTGTTTCTCTGGAGCTTCAGAGTCTGCACCGCTCATCTTTCAGGAGCCCTGTGAACAGGTAGCTGGCATCTATTGTGCAGCCAGCAGAGTGCCCTGTAGTGCAGGCTCATCTTCCACTCTGCCCTCCCCCTGTTTCCCTTTGGTGGACACACTGTTCTTTACTGTGCTTTGTTTTGTATCACAGGTACTGGGATCAAGAAGTTAAGAGAGCCCAGAAGGACACACAGGGAGCCCTTCCTTAATGAAAGCAATCGTAAAGTGTTACTGGAAATCCTATTTAATTTGGGGAATGTTTACATTTCTTGAGGTAAAAGATTTTCATACTGTGCACTGCTTTTTGGTGTATGTACCTCAGTACCGAGGTGGACGGGATGGGTGGGGAGAGAGGCCAGTAGTCTAAGGTCTGAGGATAAACCCTCATGGAAACATGATAGAGCTTCAGAGGTTGTATTTATCTTTAGAATGGCAAGAACTGGACTCCAGGGGTTACTATTTTTCAACTGATTCAACAGTATTGTGGAAGGATGGCCTTGAAATAAAAGACATTTTATATTATGGTAGAAAGTTTCTGGTGTTCAGTATAAACACTGACTGATCTTTGACCAAAAGAAGATTCCAACAGCCTCAGGCAATATGTACCCTGTGATTTAGAGGAAGGTAAATTGGACTCGAGCCAAGAATAATGTACATTTTATGGCTCATTTATAGTTTAACACTCATTTATAGTTTAACAAGGTAAGAATTGTTACCTTGACCAGGTCACATCTGATAAATGCTTTTCTAAAGATACCATCGCCGCTCCTCTTTCCAAGGGAACAGAACCGAGGGCCCTGCATCTGGACTGTAGCCACCCAGAAGTCCTAAGAGTGCACCATTCCCCAGGTTGCCCCCTTCCCCGTGGGCTGGCACTGTGAGCAAAGCCCCCATGGGGAGGAGCTCCAGCTTCACCGTGAATTCTGTGTACCCTCCACACTGCTTTCTTTCCCTGGTTGTGGGAGCAGATTCCTGGTTGAAGGGGGATCCTGATAGCCTGGCATTGGCAGAGGAGTGTAAGAGGGAATATGCAGGGCAAACCAGAGGCAGAAAGCTGTGAGGTCAGTGAGCTCCATGACCCTGAAGATCCTGGTTCAAGATCCCCCAGAGGACAGTTCACCTGGGGACACAGTGCTGGCAGCCCCCTATTCTGGCTGAGCCTGCTGGAGGTCTGCTGCAGACCCCCCTGGGTGGCTCATGCTCTCCGTGGCCCCTTGTGCTGCCGTAGGGACACAGCGGCCTGTGAGTGTGTGAGGGCAGGAGGGGTGGAAGATGCAGTTGCTGTGAAAGGGGTGGAGAAGGCTGGAGAAGGTGTGAGCTGTGCTCCAGTCCATCGTGTGGAGCTGAGGTGGGTGGGCCAGGTGGTTTACAGGTGGGCATTGTGGTTCTTGTTTAAAGGCTCTGCTGGACTGAAGGGCACTGCGGGCAGTGGGCAGCTGGGCAGGTGAAGTCCACCCCACACAACTGGAGAGACAGGAGAATCTGTCAGCTCCCAGGTGACTGGAGTGGTCCTAGGGGATGGAGTTCTCACTGATGTTAGAAGAGGACTGGGCATTTTGCCAGAGGGTGGGACAGGTATATGGGGCAGAGTGCCACCTTTGAGAGGGCACTGACCACCTAGGTACTGCAGTGTCCTGTGAAGGGCTGGGGATGGGAGAGGGAGCAGGAGCCCATTAGGCTGCCCCTGTCTCTTTGTCCCAGGTGCAGCTGTCCATTCATGGAATTTCCACATAGTCACAGTAAGTTCTGTTTGAAATACACAGGTGGCAAGCTGGTGTGGCCTGTTTGTTCAGGATTTCCTGACCTCATACGGCAGAGCTCTCATGAATTCTGCTTATCAGGAAACCCTGGGGCCTCGGTGTGTGCCTGTGGCTCATGCCAGGTGCCTGGTTGGATGAGTGGCTTCCGGGTTTAATGTTGGATCATATCCTGGAGCAGGTCTCTCTCTGTTGTCCCTGGTTCTCTAGTTTCTCTTTGGTACCAGATGCTAAAGAGTCTTAAATTCAGGTGGGTTCAAAGCATAGCCCATGTGGCTGGGTTTGAATGGAGCTGTTGGTTTTTCTTGCTGTCCTGAGCTGTTAGCCCTGTGAGTGGGGTCACTAAGCCTTGCATGGATCCCATCCTAATATGAGTCCTGGATCTTGGCTGTGGCAGCTCATGGGAGAAGCAGACATAGAGGGAGAGGCCACAGGATCTGGGGTTCTTCCTGAGAGGGAATCCTCCCCACTGTGGTGCTGGGAGTGTTGATTTCACAGTTGTCCAGCCCCAGTAGTACTTCCTGCTGGGGATCCAGGAAGGCCAGGCCTGGGGCTGCATAAGGTGGAACTGGAAGAGCCCTGGGCCCTTTCAGGAGGTTGGTCGCTGGGTGGTCATGGCGGAGAAGTGGGGAGTAGAGGACGTAAATTTAGGGGCTCATCTGTGTGGTAGTACTACTAGTACTAGTAGCAGTGCTAGTTAGCTAAATAATTGATTTCCTGAAGCAACTTCCCGTGTTGTGATCAATCTATACTGCTTGTTGTTCTTTATATTTTAGATGGTGGAAGATCTAAACTCAGCCCAGGATTTTCTAAAACACAAACATGTTTCCTTTTTTATCTCTGGCCCTCTTTTAATCCCTCAGGTGCACAGAATGCCCCAGTGGATCATCCATGATCCCAAGCAGTGTGGTCTTTCCACCCACAGCATGAGCAGGGGCCTCGCAGGTACTCCCAGCAGCACCAGTGGAGAAAGCAGGGTGACACCAGTCCAGAGTGAGGCTTTTAGTGTTTTAGGATTTGAGATGTGAAAACCTCTGTCCTATGAGAAGGGCTTCCCTGATAGCTCAGCTGGTAAGGAATCTGCTTGCAATGAGGGAGACCCTGGGTTCGATCTCGGGGTTGGGAAGATCCCCTGGACAAGGGAAAGGCTACCCACTCCAGCTATTCTGGCCTGGAAAATTCCATGGACTGTTCTGTGAGAAACTGAGGAGTATTTCTTCCTCTCAGAGAAAGGCTGTGGAGCACTTGCCAGTCACCCCTAATTAGAACAGAACAGCTGGAGAGCTCCCAGCACCCCTGGCCCCTGTGTGTCACCTCCGATGGGTAATGTGGGTGGAGAGGACAGGTCCCCACGTGCCCGGGGCCCTCAGAGTTGAGAGGAGGAGCCTGAAGCCTCTGCCTGGGCCTGAGTCACAGAGACCACCTCGCCAGGTCATCAGCGCTTCTCTCTGAGTGGTGAGGTCTCCATTGCTGGTATTTAAGTGGGGTGACCTCAGAGAGCTGGAGTGGGTTCACCCAGTCTCCTGAGAAGGGAGGAGTGGCTGGGAGTTATGTCCTCTTCCCAGAACTGTTAGATATGGCCCAACTTTGTCTGGCCATTTGGCCTTTGTTTGAAGCCTACTTTTGCTGATGGTCTCTGGTCCAGGTGGAGGCTGTGGGAAGCCCATGTGTTTATAAATCCTCACTTTGGAGCTCAGTTGATGGGCAGGAAGTAAACAGAATTCTCTGTGTCCCACAGTGGGCTTTGTGCCTCAACTCACGGCTGGTTCCCCAAGAGCTGAGTGGTCTTTGCATTTATTTCGCAACCCGTTCTTCCATGTGTCCCTCACTTCTGCTCAACCCAGGAGGCTGAGGAGTGGCTGCTGGTGGCAAAGATACTGTGGGCTGAGAGCAACCACTGAGGACCACACAGCAAGGGAGAGGAGGAGAGGGCCTTGAGCCAAGCAGAAGGGGACCTGCTGAGCAGACCTGCTGTGTGCGCCCTGCTGGTTCTTGAGAGCATAGCATTAGCCCTTGCTGCTGCTGCTGCTGCTAAGTCACTTCAGTCGTGTCCGACTCTGTGTGACCCCATAGATGGCAGCCCACCAGTCTCCCCTGTCTCTGGGATTCTCCAGGCAAGAATACCTGAGTGGATTGGCATTTCCTTCTCAGAGCATCTTCCCTACCCAGGGATCGAACCCGGGTTTCCCACATTGGAGACAGACGGTTTAACCTCTGAGCCCACCAGGGAAGCCCAAGACCTAAAAAAATACAGCTATAAAATGATAGGTAGGCTGTATAAAAGGAGAAGGCAATGGCAACCCACTCCAGTACTCTTGCCTGGAAAATCCCATGGATGGAGGAGCCTGGTAGGCCACAGTCCATGAGATAGCTAGGAGTCAGACAGGACTGAGCGACTTCACTTTCACTTTTCACTTTCATGCATTGGAGAAGGTAATGGCAACCCACTGCAGTCTTCTTGCCTGGAGAATCCCAGAGACAGGGGAGCCTGGTGGGCTGCCGTCTATGGGGTCGCACAGAGTCGGACACGACTGAAGTGACTTAGCAGCAGCAGCAGCAGCAAGGGCTAATGCTATGTCTCTCAAGAACCAGCAGGGCACACACAGCAGGTCTGCTTGGCAGGTCTCCTGCTTGGCTCAAGGCCTCCTCCTCCTCTCCTGCTGTGTGGTCCTCAGTGGTTGCTCTCAGCCCACAGTATCTTTGCCACCAGCAGCCACTCCTCAGCCTCCTGGGTTGAGCAGAAGTGAGGGACACATGGAAGAAAGCATTAGCTTTTAGGTGTCAGTAATAGCCACAGTCATGACCCTGAGTTATAAATTGGAGTTTTATATCCATCTTCTTTGCTTTTTCTAAGCATGTGTAAGTTTTTAATGTAAAATTAAAAGAATTTTTAAAATTGAAGTATTGATTGGCTTACAATGTCATATTAGTTTCTGGTATACATCACTTAGTGATTTAATATTTTATATGGTACATGATAAGTTTAGTTACCAACTGTCACCATGCAAAGTTATTCCAATATTATTGAATATATTTCCTATGCTGTATATTATAATCTTGTGATTTATTTATTTTTTAAACTTTTACATATTTATTTTTTGTCCCCAATCCCCTTTTACTTATTTTATAAGTTGGGAGTTTGTACCTCTTAATTCCCTCACTTGTTTCACTTGTTTCCTCCACCCACCTCAATCCATTTTCTTTATGTAGTCAAGGAGGTAGGAGACTCTTTTTAAAAGATTGCGTTCATATTGGTTAAAAATTTTAGCAATCTGCTTAGAAGTGAAACTTTAATTGCAGTCTAGAAAATTTGGCTTTACACATGACTTTTCTCAAGAGTTCTTATTCCACTGTGACCACCTGTGAGCAACAATGAGTTCTCCAAGCCCTTTGTGAATCCAGCCTCTGCCATTAAGAATAGAGTAAATCTCTTATCAGGACTTCTAATAATAAAAATGATGTAAAACCCTTGTTTTTATGGTGGTTTCAGAGCTCTCTACACTGTTGTAGCTCGTTTAGCTGTCCTAGGATTCCTCCAAGGGAGGCAAGGTGTTTTCACAAATAAAGACCCGGAGGCCCAGGAGGGCACATGATGGGCTTGGGGTCATGTGACTCACAGGTGGCCCACTTGGTCCCTGAGGCTCAGTGTTCTGACTGCTAGATCCGTGTTCTCTGTGTTCTGTTCTCTCCTCCCACAGCCTCCACTGAGGCTCAGAGCCAGGAGGAGCTGCTTTTCTAGAAACAGCTCTGTGCTTCTCTGTCAACTGCTTTCTATAGTGTTTTTTTTGTTTGTTTGTTTTGTGTTTAATTTCCTGTAGATTTTTAAGAACATTTCAAAAATATAAAAATAGAATAGACTGAAAATGTAGCACAACGTGTCACTCCAGAATAGGGCTCTCTGGCAGAAAGATTGTTGTGCGTTGATTCTGTTTTTGAGAAATAGACACAGGAGAAACTCTGAAGACAGAGTAGAAGTTATTCTTCTGAGGGACATTTACACTGATAAAGGAAATCTCCATTTGTAAAGGTGTCTCCCTCTCTGTACCAGAAAAAGGATGGCTGTAAGTCACAGCAGAATCCTGTAAGGACAGTCTTCAAGAAGGATGAAATCTGCTTAACAAACCCAACCCTACTGTGGTTTAAGCTGCTTTTCCTATTAACCTCTCATTGGCACTGCATCACCTTTTCTTTTGTCTTTAGGGGGAGATGGCATTTAAGGTGATGGCCTGGGAGTTACTCCTCAGGGAGTTACTCAGTTCTTCTTGATATTTCGCGTGTGTATCAGAAATACACGTTAATAAAATTCTGTTTGATTTTCTCTTGCTATTCTGTCATTTATTTCAGAGATCCTCAGCTAAGAATGCAGAAGGGTAAAGGGAACTAAGCCCTATATCACCCTAAGTCAGCTTCAATAATTACCATAATGAGCAGTCTTGATTCATCTGAAACTCACCCTCACTTCCCAAGATCATTTTAAAGCAGTTCCAAGCCATCATATCATTTTTATCCATAAATATTTTAGTACGTATCTTTAAAAGATATGGAATCTCCCCCACTAAACATATTTAGCATAACATTATTATTATTATTCATAAATATTAACTGTAATATCATTAGTATCTAGCCAGTGCTCACAGTTGTCTTTTCCCCCTCTTCTGTTGGAAGCAGTATTAAATAAAGTACACTTGGCTGACACAGGTTATACAGATTGCTTTTCTGTTCCCCTCCACCTCGTGTCTCTAGGTTGTTTGTTCCGTAGAGATTCCCACAGGCTGGATTTGGCTGATCGCTTCTCCCCCTGTGTCAATTAACTTGTTCTTCTGGTACCTTAGGTTGGTGTTTAGGTCTAGAAGTTGGATGTAGCTCATTTGGATTTTCTTCACCCTTTTCGTCTATGTAGGAGGTAGGGTTGTATATATCTTATAAGGTACATAACATCTGTGTGTGTGTGTGTGTGTGTGTGTGTGTGTGTGTGTGTGTGTGTGTGATGTTGGAGCTATTCATGATCGTTCGCTCAAGGTCCACTAATTTATTAAGGGTTGCAAAATGGAAATGTTTTAAGCTCTTTTGTTAACACTCACCTATAGTATTTATAGGGAGAGTAGCCCTTGAGGAATCTATATGCAGGTCAGGAAGCAACAGTTAGAACTGGACATGGAACAACAGACTGGTTCCAGATAGGAAAAGGAGTCCATCAAGGCTGTATATTGTCACCCTGCTTATTTAACTTATATGCAAAGTACATCATGAGAAACGCTGAACTGGAAGAAACACAAGCTGGAATCAAGATTGACAGAAGAAATATCAATAACCTCAGATATGCAGATGACACCACCCTTATGTCAGAGGTGAAGAGGAACTAAAAAGCCTCTTGATGAAAGTAAAAGAGGAGAGTGAAAAAGTTGGCTTAGAGCTCAATATTCAGAAAACTCAGATCATGGCATTCGTCCCATCACTTCATGGGGAATAGATGGGGAAACAGTGGAAACAGTGTCAGACTTTATTTTTGGGGCTCCAAAATCACTGTAGATGGTGACTGCAGCCATGAAATTAAAAGACACTTACTCCTTGGAAGAAAAGTTATGACCAATCTAGATAGCATATTGAAAAGCAGAGACATTACTTTGCGACTAAGGTCCGTCTAGTCAAGGCTATGGTTTTTTCCAGTAGTCATGTGTGGATGTGAGAGTTGGACTGTGAAGAAGGCTGAGCACCAAGAATTGATGCTTTTGAACTGTGGTGTTGAAGAAGACTCTTGAGAGTTCCTTGGACTTCAACAATATCCAACTAGCCCATTCTGAAGGAGATCAGCCCTGGGATTTCCTTGGAAGGAATGATACTAAAGCTGAAGCTCCAGTACTTTGGCCACCTCATGCGAAGAGTTGATCATTGGAAAAGACTCTGATGCTGGGAGGGATTGGGGGCAGGAGGAGAAGGGGACGACAGAGGATGAATGGCTGGATGGCATCACTGACTCGATGGACGCAAGTCTGAGTGAACTCCGGGAGTTGGTGATGAACAGGGAGGCCTGGCGTGCTGAGATTCATGGGTCACAAAGAGAGACATGACTGAGCGACTGAATCAAACTGAAGTGAATGGAGATGAGAGGTCGAGCAGACTGTGGGCATAGGGAGGCCTGCGTGCTGTGATTCATGGGTCGCAAAGAGTTGGACGTGACTGAGCGACTGAACTGAATTGAACTGAGGTGAAAATAATTTCAGTTTTTAAAACCTGTTTTCAAAATGATGAATTGGTTCTCCTCTAGTGAAGAGAGGGCTAGTGAGTTTTCATGGTTGTTTGTTTGGTTTGGTTTTGTGAATGTCAGTTTGAGCTTATGGATTTAAGCATTGACTGATCTGCTTCAGTCCATTTCATTTGTTATGCTTGTGGCAACCTTTGGCCATATTTGGGCAGTGGGAGTATATTCAGGTTGGGTCCTAAGTCTTTTGCACGTACTCTAGAAGTCTTGGCTAGTTTTTCTTTTCTTTCTTTTTTTTTCCTTCATATCTTTTGTTTTTGTGCTTTCTGATATGACAGGATATTTCTAGTTCATTTTGTACAGCATTTGCTCAGCCCTGGAATCATTCATTTCTCAAGCATCATTGTCCTCTTTTAGTATGAAATGGTATTTAAAGACTATAGTCTGGGTACTGAAGAAGGCAGTGGCACCCCACTCCAGTACTTTTGCCTGGAAAATCCCATGGACGGAGGAGCCTGGAAGGCTGCAGTCCATGGGTTGCTGAGGGTCAGACACGACTTAGCGACTTCACTTTCACTTTTCACTTTCATGCATTGGAGAAGGAATGGCAACCCTCTCCAGTGTTCTTGCCTGGAGAATCCCAGGGACAGGGGAGTCTGGTGGGCTGCTGCCTGTGCTGTCGCACAGAGTCAGACACGACTGAAGTGACTTAGCAGCAGTCTGGGTACTAAAGGAGCTTATTGCTCTTGGTTATTGTTTCTTGGCTTTTTTCATTAGACAAAGTTAGGATACATCTTTTAAGGTAAACAAATATGTTTCTATGGGTGTTTCCAATCCAAGTCAGATGCAGGACACTAGTGTTTTTACTTCATCTTATTGTGCTTACATCTGTATCTTTTTCTCCCCATCTTCTATTCTCTGTCCCAAGTCTAAGCCCAATTCTTATTGATATAACATAATTATTCATTTGTTTTATCTTATAATGTGACTTCTGAAAACAATTATAAGATTTTATCTTTTTGGCAGTTCATATTGTCTTCATGTGGGTGTATGACACAGAGAATGTGTTTTCAAATTGTTTTGTTTAAAATCACTTTTGATAAGTTCTTTTTTGTATGGCTCTGTGACCTACAACAGGATGTGTAGATGTTGAAAGGTACTTTTAATTTAAATTTACTTTGAAATTTTAGAAATTGCTTTTTAAAAAAATTAGTTCTTTATGATTATAATTCTGTATAATGTTTTCATGATTCCAAAATTCAAGACAAGGCGCTACTTTTAATAGAAGGCTGATATCCTCGTTAGCTCTAATTCTAATTCTACACTTCTCCTTTAGCAATAACTTTTCAGGCTAATTTTGACTCATCTTTTTTATTTTGATGTTTTTTAAATATGGTTTATATCTGAAATTTTATTTTTTGCACTACTGTGCAGAATGAAAAATTTCAATTACACTGTAATTCTGGATTCTGGTTTAATAAGGATTTTTGCTGGAAAGCATGAAATGTGGCCATGGAACTTTGAATAAAAACTCTTGTGATCATCGTAATTCCTGCAGAGAAGGTATGTAGCCAAATTGCCAGGCTCAGATGCCAAGAGCAGTTCAAGAGTGAGTTTAGGCAGAAATGGCTTACATGGGGTTTAGTTTTTGCATCGCAGAATCGCTTTCAGAGAGAGGAAATCCTCAGGCTTCATCAGCTAAATAGTTGAACCTAAAAACAGTTTCCTGGAGGCTGGGCTCAGGCATGCAGATGTGCCCTTATCCCCACCCAGGTTGCAACTAAAGGTGCAGTCAGGATGAAGAACCAATGTGTTAAGAGTGAATGAAGGCTAGGATATCAGAATGCTGGGTGGGTATCGATTTCCCAGATTCACTGGATTTTTTTTTTTTTTTTTTTTTTTCCTCGCTCCTTATCTCTGGATTTTTCTCAACT
>NW_017213848.1:0-35263 GCF_001704415.2 Capra hircus | reverse complement strand
TGCCCCAGTCGCTTGATTCCCATGCGAAGGGGAAAGGGTGACATTGGCTCAGCTCGGGGGGGCCGGTGCATGCCCCAACTCTAGCACGAGGATTGACTTCCCGGGGGAGATTGCCAGAAGTACCCAAAGATGCCATGTCAGCACTGAGAGGAATCCTCAGGTCCTGCACCTTGGATTGACCTCGCACACAAGGTCTTAGCGCCGGCCCCCGCATCGATGGTAGAGGAATCCCGAGAGCCCGCCGAAGCCCCGGAGTAACTCGCGGTTTCTTTGAACCGATGCCACCGGGTGAGAGAGGCGCGTCCCTGAGGTCCCACGTGCGTAAGTCCAGTGCACCTGACAGCAACTGCGGAGAAAATCCAGGAGGTTCTATGGTCAACCTCCCAAGGCCGAGATGAGGCCGCATTTCCGGCTGAGGCGTCCTGAGCTAATCTCTGCACCTGTAGCGCTATTGGAAATTCCAAATGATCCTTCCAGCACCTTTACTGCAACTCAAGAAGTTCGCCTGACATACCCGTCTTCCAACTCGAGAGGAAGGCACGAGAGTCTCGACCAAACATTCCAGAGGAGCCCGGCCGTTTCCACCTCCTAGCTGCGATGAGGAGGGATCCATTTCCCTGCGTGCTCGGAGAAAAGAATTGCCCAGGAGTTCCTGTCGCAACCCAAGAAGGAGGGCGGTCCCTCCACAGGAAAGGCAGAGAGAACGTTGCCCGGGTCATGCCAGCATTCGCAGAGTCGCCAGATGTCTCAGTCCAATTCCCAGGGAAACCTGTTTTCTCTGCACTGTTTTGACTTTCAAGTCCGAGGATAGACCCTCACCCATCTCGGTGGCAGCGTGGAACAGCCTCTGTGGGAAAAGGCTAGTGGGAAAGCCTTCGAGGAATGCCACAGAATTCCTTGTTCCACGTGAAGGAAAGGGAGACACTGTGCTACAGCTCGAGAGGAAAATCGCACAGGATGCAGTGTGCCCACTCGAGACGAGGAACTGGCTACCGCTGGGGAGACTCCTAAGTACCACATAGATCCGTCCATGTCAGCATTGGGAGGAATGCCTCAGGTTCCGGCAGCCCGACTCCACACAAGGGTCTTAAAGGCCCCGGCAGTCGACGGAGAGGAATTCCCGAGAGCACCTCCGAGCAACCTGGCATGGGGACTGGCCTTTCCTGAGGCGCACCAGATCGGTCCCCCTGAGGTTCCCCGTCTTAAGACGAGAGAACCCTAGCCGGCATACCTCGAGAACATGCCCAAGAGAGGTTCTCGCCCTCCAGGCGAGAATGAAAGGCCCATTTCGCACTGAGGCGTATCGAGGCTAATCACATAGTAACATCTGGAAGCTTCCAAAGGGTCCTTCACAGCACCTTGCTGCAACTCAAGAAAGTTCCCCGACATACCGCGTCTCCACTCCACGAGGAATCGAGAAGTGCCCGCCCATATCCAGTAGTGGGACCCCGTTTTCCGCCTGCTAGCTCGAGAGAGGGATCGCTTTCGTGCGTGGTGGGGAAAAGAATTTCGCGGCGTTCCGCAGTCGTGCATCTCAAAGAGGGAGGCGCTCTCCCACAGGAAAAGGCGAGAGGAACTCGAGGGTCGTGCCACCATATCCCTGAGTCCGCCGATGTCTCAAGTCCATTCCAGGGAAAACTGTTTTTCCCTTCACGTGCCATCGAACCTTTTAAAGCCGATGGATCGACTCACACCACCGTGGCACGTGGGAAAGCCCGCTGTGGGGAAGCCTCGTGGGAAACGCCTCAATGCGGAAAGTTCTAGAGGGAAAGCCCCACAGATCTCTTGATGCCAGCGCAAAGGGAAGCGTGACACTGGCAGCTACAGCTCGGGAGGAAAGCTGTCACTATGCAATGCCCGCCAGCTCGGAGACGAGGACCGTGAACGTCCCCTGGGGAGACTCCACGAATAACCCCAAGATTGCCATGTCAGCAGCTGGAGAGGAACACCTGCAGGTTCTGGCACCGACTCCATCACAAGGTCTTAAGGCCCTGGCATCGAAATCGTGAGAAGGAATCCCGCGAGAGGCCCGAGCAACTTCGGCATGGGACTGGACTTTCCATGAGGGAGCACCAGAGCGGTTCTTCTGAAAGTACCCGTCGTAATCGAGAGCACCTGCCGCAAATCTGAGAAAATCCAGGAGGTTCTCACCTCTCAAGGCGACATGAGGCCCATTTTCCGCTTGAGGCCATCTCGAGGCTAATCTACACTTATTACCTAAGGAACTTCCAAAGGGTCCTTCATAGCACCCTTGCCTGGCAACTCAAGAAGTTCCGGCTGATATAAACCCATCTCCACTCGAAGAGAAGCACGAGAAGTCCTGACGGCAACATGCAGAGGAGCCCCGTTTCCACCTCCTACTCGAGAGGATTGGATCGCTTTCCCTGCGTGGTGGGGAAAGAATTCGAGGCGTTCCCAGTCGCATCTCAGAGAGGCAGGCGCCGCTCCTCCAGAGGAAAAGCGAGAGGAACTCCAAGGTTCCATGCCACCATCGGCCTAAGAGTTGCGCCCAGATGTCTCAGTCTCATTCCAAAAAGAACCTGGTTTCGCCTGCACCTGCCTCGACTTTGCAGCCGAGCGAATCGACTTCAACACCACAAGTGGCACGTGGGGCAGCCCTGTGGGAAAGCCTCGTGGGAAAGCGCTCGAGGGAAAAGGCTACAGATCGCCTTGATCCACGAGCGAAAGGGAAGCGTGACACTGTGATAAAAGCTCGGGAGGAAAGCGCACAGTGCATGGCCCGGCACTAGAGACGAAACTGACGACCGCCTGGGAAACACGCAGATGTACCCCAAGATCGGCATGCATTCACTGGGAGAGAGAAATCCTCAGGTTCCGTGCACGCCAAACTCCACACAAGGTCCTTAGGCCCCTGGCATCGACGTGAGAGGAATCCCGAGAGGTCCGCAGAGCAACTCCGCATGGGACTGGCCTTTCCTGAGCCACTGCAGCGGGTCCCTGAGGTCCCCGTGCGTAAGTTCGAGAGCACCTGCCACAATACTCGAGAAAATCCAGGAGGTTCTCGCCTCCAGGCGAGATGAGGGCCCATTTCTGCTGAGTATCTCGAGGCTATCACACCTTACGCTCTGGGAACTTGGGCAAAGGGTCCTTACACCCTTATCTGCAACTCAGAAGTTCCCCGACAATACCCGTCTCACTCGCGAGGAAGCACGAGAGTCCCGCCCACATCCAGAGAGCCCGACGGTTTGCCTCCTAGCTCGAGAGGAGGGATGCCTTTTCCCTGCGTGTCGGGGAAACGATTCCCGGCGTTCCTAGACGCAGTCTTCAAGAGGAGCGCTCTCCACAGGAAAGGGCGAGAGGAACTCCAGGGTCGTGCCATCCATTCCGCCAGAGTCCCCAGATGTCTCAGTCCATTTCAGGGAACCTGTTTTCCCTGCACTGGGCCTCGAATTTCTAGCCGAGGGATCGACTACACCAACGATGGCACGTGGGACACCCTGTGGGAAAGCCTCGTGGGAAGCCTCGAGGGAAAGCCACAGATCCTGATGCCACGCGAAGGGAGCGTGCACTGGCTGCTAAAGCTCGGGAGGAAAGTGTCACGTTCATGCCCCCACACAAGAAACGACGACCTAAGCGTCCGCCTGGGCGAGACTCCAGAAGTACGTCAAGATCCATGTCAGCAGCTGGAGAGGAAACCTCAGGTTCCGCACCCGACTCCACACAGGGTCTTAGGCCCCGATCGATGACGGGAGAGGAATCTCGAGAAAGGCCCGCCGAGCAACTTGCATGGGGAAGCTGGCCTTTCCTGAGGACGCACGCAGAGCGGGTCCTGAGGTCGCCCGTAGTAAGTCAAGAGCTACCTGCCGGGCAACTCGAGAAAATCCAGGACGTTCTCCCCTCCCAGGGCAGATGAGGCCTTTTCCTCTGAGGCGTGAGCTTCGAGGCTAAGCCATACCTAAGCATCTGGAACTTCAAAGGTTGCCTTCGGCGACGCGGCGCTTGCTGCAACTCAAGAAGTTCGTCCAAACATAACTGACTCAGCACTCGAAGAAGAAGCAGCGAGAATCCGCGCCAAGCATCCAGAGGAGCCCCGTTTTCGCTCAACACCCGTCGAGGTCAGGTTCCTTCCCTGCATGTTCGGGAAAGAATTTCCGGTGTTCCGTCGCATCTCATGAGGAGGCGCTCTGCCACAGGAAAGGGCGGGAGGAAGCTCCAGGGTCGTGCCACCATTCCAGAGAGTCCCCCGCAGATATCTGCAGTGTGGGCGGGGTCCAGCCCCGGCTGGATCGCAGGGAATTGACGGAATGGACGGCAGAGTTGTCGTGGAAAGTCTTTTTTATTTATTAATGTAGAGATTAGTTAAGAAATTATAGTGTAGTAAGAATTAACTGGAGGAATAAGGGCTGAATAGGCTTGGTTACGTGGAAGACAAATAAAAATTCCAGTGACAAGGAATTTTCACCAATGCTACCGTTGGGCCACCAGCCCGCTGCTTGAATATCTAAGGGTGCCTCCCGCTAAGCTCGCCTTTTCGTGCAGGTCTTACAGCCAGGCAAGTAAGTTAGACCTGACGAGGCCTCTCCGCGCCCCCTGGTGGAGATTCAGCCTGAAGTTAAAGTAAAAAGCAGAGAGGAAAGGAAAGGGAGAGAAGAAGAAAAGAGAGAAAAAAGACAGAGGCGGGGAGCTGAGTCCGCAAGAAACCAGGCCGAGAAGACATAGTTCGACGAAACTGGTCCGAGAAACTGGCCGCCATCCTTTATTGTTCATAAAGCCTTTTTAATACTTTTTGATAAAACATGGAGTTTCCAATGGGTAACAGAAAATTATGTAAGGCGTTCGCACGCCCAGAACTCTATTCTGTTAACATTTATTTTGTATCAAAAGGTCTCTGGTGATTTAGCATTATCTCTGGCCAAGAGGCTTGTTGAAAACGACTTTTTGGCTTCTCTTCCTTAATGAATTGTTAATTTTGTTTCCTCTGAAGTGTATATTTCTAATAATCTGGCATGTCCTTTAAAAGGCATTTAAAGTTACATCTCTATAGAACAAAGGTGCAGTGGGTTTATAACAAAGAAGGTACTTTAACTCAAAGAATCTAATGTTGAATACCGAGGTCTACTAGCTTGTTTTTTTAAATATACCAAACTCTATGTAAAAAATAATAGGATATGAAAATTTAGGGGCAGCAAGCATTGACCCAAATGAAAACTTTTTAAATCAGTCCTATTATAAAGATTTTTGACGTCCTCGGATGCCCCTACATTAACTAGGATGCTTTAAGCCTCCTGTGCCTCCTGGCGAAAAGGAGGCTCAAACAATCACATGCCCAGCTGTACGAGTCCCTGCAGGCAGGCTAGAAAGCCATTCAGAGGGGTTTTTGGATTGAAACACTCGTTTCAATATGGCAAGGAAGACTAAAGCCCTGAATTGAACTTTTTCCGAAAATTGCAGAAGAGTGGAAAGCAGAGAAAAAAGCCGGCAGATTTTTCTTGGGGTATGTGCATTAGGAACCTTCCAGGGGGTCCCTGAAGTCTGACACTGCACCATGCCTATGTCAGGCTTTCTTCCTCATGACGTTATCACGGGCGGGAAGTCGCCTATACTGGTGCTCCGCCAGCATGCAGTCCCAATTCAGAGGAAACCTGTTTTTCTCGCTAGCACTGCCTGACGTCTTTAAACGAGCTGAAGGAATCAAGCTCACACCAGCGGTGGCACGAGGAAAGCCCTGTGAGAAAGCCTCGGTGGAAAGCCTCCAGGGAAGGAAGCCAGCAGATCCCTATGATCCAACACGGACGGGAAAGCGTGACCGCTGCATGGCTACAGCTCGTGAGAAGGCAGCACGTGCGTGCGCCTCACTTGAGAGGAGTGATTGATCTCTCCAGGTGAGGACTCCAGAAACCCCAATATCCATGTCAGCAGCTGCTGAGGAAACCTCAGGTATGCCGGCCCCAGAATCCAGCACAGTTGTTTTTCCGGCCCGGGCATCACAGGAGAGTTTATCAGAGAAGCCGCGCCAGCCATCTGGCATGGGGATACTGGAACTTTCGGATGAAGTCACCAGAGCGGGTCCCTGAGGTCGCCCGTCGTAAAGTTCGGGAGCACCTGCAATGCAAACTCGAGAAAATCAGGAGGTTGCCTCGCCCTCCAGGCGAGATGAGGCCGCATTTCCAATGAGGTGTCCTCGAGGCTAATTAATTTAATCTCTGGAACTTCCCAAAGGGGTCCTTCCAACCCTTGGCCTGCAACTCAGAAGTTCGCCGCGAGCACTCGCATCTCCACTCGAGCGGAAAGCACGGAGGTCCTGCCCGCACACAGAGTAGCCCTGTTTCCAGTCCTCCTAGCTAGAGATGAGGGATCCTTTCAACCTGCTGGTCGGAAAAAACTTCCCGGCATTCCCGGTCGCAATCTCAGGTGGAGGCGGCTGTCCACAAGAAGGGTGAAGAGAGGAACTCCATGTCGTGCGCACCATTCGGCAAAGCGTCCCCCAGATGTCTCAGTCCCATTCAGAGGATCTTTGTTTTTTAAAACAGATGTGCTTAAACTTTCATGCCGAGGATCGCCTCACACCACGGTGGCACGGGGGAGCAAGCCGCTGTGGGAAACGCCTCGTGGAATGCCTCTAGGAAAAAGCCTAGAGGAAAAGCCACAGATTCCATGTGAATCGCACGCGAGCGGGAAAGCATGACACTAGCTGCTTACAGGTCGGAGGAAAAGAGCCATGCACATGCCCCCACTCGAGACGAGGACTGATTCCCGAGTTGGGAGAACTTCAGAAGTAATCCCAAAAACAATGTCAGGCACTGGAGAGGAATACTCAGGTTCTGGCCCCCACTCCAGCCGAAGGTCTTTGGGCCGCGCGGCATCTACCGGTGAGTGAATCCCGAGAGAGCCGTCTAGCAAACGCAATGGTGGACTAATCTTCCTAAGGCCAACAGAACGGGTCCCTGAGTCCCCCCGTGCGTATAGTCGAGAGCAACCTGCCAGCAACTCGAGAAAATGAAGGTAGATCCTCCCTTCAGGCGAGATGAGGCCATTTCACTGAGACGCTGCTCGAGGCTATAGAAATCACACCTAACCTCGGTAGGCTTCCAAAGGGTCGCTTCACATCGCCTTGTTGCAACTCAAGAGATCCAGAAGAGACCCGTCGCCACTAACATATGGAATCACCAGGGTACCCCCACATCGCAGAGGAGCCCCAATTCCCGCCTCCTAGCTCAAATGTGAAGGATGCTTTCCCTGATTGGCCCGGGAAGAAATTCTGTCGT
Organism: Capra hircus; assembly: GCF_001704415.2. NCBI lineage: Eukaryota > Metazoa > Chordata > Mammalia > Artiodactyla > Bovidae > Capra > Capra hircus. Next base: position 28,037 of record NW_017213848.1, on the reverse strand, counting down.
ACCTTGTCGGGCATCTCAAGAGGAGTGCACGCTCACAAGAAAGGTGAGAGGAACTCTCAGGGTCGTTCCATCCATTCCAAGAAGTCCCCGCAGATGAAATCAGTCGCTTTCCAGAGGAACTTGTTTACCCTGCAATGCCTCGAACGTTCACAGCGGAGGACCGACTCACCGATGGTGGCACGTGTTGGACAGCCCCTGTGGGAAAGCGCTCGTGGGAAAAGCCACGTGGAAGCTCGAGGGAAAACAAGAAACACCTTTGGATCAACACCAACGGGAAAATTGACTCTGCCTGCCTAATGCTTCCGGAGAAAAGCGCAGCGTGGCATTGCCCCGCAATTGGAGACGAAAGATAGACTCCGCCTGTGGAGATCCAGTAAGTACCTCGCAAGATTCCATTTTCAGCACTTGGAGAGGAAAGCCTCAGGTTGCGGGCACGATTCCAAAAAGGTCTTAGGCCGCCGTCATAAGACGCGGTAGAGGAATCCCGAGAGGGCCCCTTTAGCACTGCGAGTCGACTGGCATTACCTGAGCGGACCAGAGCGGGTTTACATAAGTCCCGGTCGTGACTGGAGAGCAGCCTGCTGAATACTCTGAGAAAACCGCAAGGGAGGTTCTCCGGCCTGCAAGTCGAATGAGGCCCATTTCCGCCTGTTAGAACGACTCGAGTCTAATGCAACTAACCTCTGGAACTTGCCAAAGGGTCGCTTCAGCACGCCTTTGCTAGCAACTCAAGAAGATCCCTATACATACCTCTCTCAACTCGAGAGGGAAGAACGAGAGTGCCCGCCCACATACATGAGGAGCCCGTTTTCGGCGCACTCCTAGCTGCGAGAGAGGGATCCATTTCCCTGCATGCGTCAGGAAGAACTCCCGGTGTTCCTGTCTCATCTCAAGAGGAGGCCCGTCTCGCAACAGGAAAGGCGATGAGAAACTCCAGGGTCGTGCACCATTCCCAGAGTCCCCCAGATGTCTCAGTCCATTCCATGGGAAAACCTTTGTTTTCCCTGCACTGCTTCGACTTTCAAAAGCAGAGGATCGACTCCACACCACGGTGGCAACGTGGGAACACGCCGCTGTGGGAAAGCCTCGTGTGAGGAAAGCCTTCACTGGGAAAGTCGCCCTCGAGGGAAGCACAGATTCCCTTTTTGATTCCAAGGAAGGGAAGGCGTGACAGTTCGCTATAAAAAAACAAAAAGCTCGGGAGGAAAGCCGAACGTGGCGCATGCGCCCCACATCGAGAGCGAGACTGGTACTCACTGGGGAGACTCCAGAGTAACGCGTAAGATGCATGTCAGCACTGGGAGAGGAATCCTCAGGTCGCGGCACCTTGACTCCAATCACAAGGTTTAGGCCGAGGGCGTCGAAAGGAAAGAGGAATCCCAAGACCCCCGAGCAACTCGCATGGGACTGGCCTTTATTTCTGAGCCACCAGAGCGGGTCCGGCCTGTGGTCCCCGTCGTAAGTCAAGTGAAGCACCTGCCGAAACTGCGAGAAAATCCAGGAAGGTTCCTCACGCCTCCAGGCGAGATGCAGGCGCGCATTTCGCGCTCAGGGGTCTCAAGGGCTTAATCACACTCTAACCCCCTGGAACTTCCAAAAGGGTCCTTCCAGTCCCTTGCTGAACACACTCAAGAAGTTCCCGAACATAACCTGACTTCCACTCGAAGAGGAAGCCGCGAGAGTCGCCCACATCCAGAGGAGGCCCCGTTTCGCGCCTCGTATCCTAGCGGCGGTCAGGGTAATCCTTTCGCCTGTATGTTCCGGAAAGAATTCGCGGTGTTTCCGCCGTCGCATCTCAAGAGGAGGCGCTCCTCCACAGGAAAAGGCGAGAGAAACTTCCAAGTGGTCGTGCCACATTTTGATGAGTGCCGCCCAGATATCTCAGTGTGCCGGGGTCCAGCCCCGCTTGGATCCAGGGAATTCGATTGGATGGACGGCGTTGACGTTGGAAAGTCTTGTGGTATTTATTAATGTAAGATAGATTAAGAAATTATAGGTAGTAAGAAGATTAACTGGAGGAAAAAGGCTGAATAGCTAGTTTACGCGGTAGGCCAATAAAATTCCCGACAAGGAATTTTCTGGCGTAGCTCTGGGAATGGTGCAACGACCCTCGAGTCGGCTCTTGCCTTTCTGTGAGAGGCGCCTCTCTTGAGATGGCGCCGGGAACGCGCGGGAATTTTTCCCGACGACGCAGGGAAAAGGATCCCTCCTCTCGAGCTAGGAGCGGAAACGGGGCTCCTCTGGATGTGGGCGGGACTCTCGTGGCTTCCTCTCGAGTGAGACGGGTATGTCGGGGAACTTCTTGAGTTTGCAGCAAGGGTGTGAAGGACCCGTTGGAAGTTCCAGAGGTTAGGTGTGAATTAGCCTCGAGATGCTCTTTGAAATTGGGCCTCATCTCGGCCTGGAGGGGAGAAGCTCTCTGGATTTTCTCGAGTTGGCGGCAGGTGCTCTCGAACTTACAGGGGACCTTTAGGGACCGCGCTGCTGGGGCCTTCAGGAAAGGCAGTCCCGATGCGAGTTCTCCGAGGGACCTCTCATGGATTCCTCTCGCCGTCGAGTGCCGGGGCCTCAGATGCGTTGTGTGGAGTCGGTTCCGGAACGCTGAAGATTCCTGCTGCAGTGCTGGCATGAGATCTGGGGGTTCTTCTGGAGTCTCCCCAGTGAGTAGTCCGTCGTCTCGAGTGGGGGCATGCACGTGCGCTTTGCCTCCCAGAGCTGTAGCAGCAGTGTCCGCGGCTTATCCATTCGCGTGATCAAGGGAATCTGTGCTTTCCCTCGAGGCCTTTCCCACGCAGGCTTTAAAACGAGGCTTTGCCGCACAGGGCTTGTCCCACGTGGCCACCGTGGTGTGAGTCGATCCTTGGCTTGAAAGTCGAGGGCAGTGCAGGGAAACAAGGTTTCCTGGAATGGGAACTGAGACATCTGCCGACTCTGGAATGGTGGCACGGACCCTGAGTGTTCCTCTCTGCCTTCTCCTGTGGAGAGCGCCTCCTGCTTGGAGATGCGACGGAACGCGGAATTCTTTCCCGTACCACCAGCAAGGAAAGATCCACTTCCTCCGAGCTAGGAGGCGGAAAACGGGGCTGCCTCGTGGCATGTGGCCGGAAGCTCTCGTTGTTCCTGCTCTTAGAGCTGGGACGGGTATGTCGGGGATTCTTGACGTTGCAGTCAAGGGTGTGAAGGACCTTTGAAGGATCCAGAGTTAGGTGTGATTAGACCCGAGAAGCCCTCAGCGGAAATGGCCTGCTACTCGCCGGAGGGGAGAACACCTCCTGGATTTTCTCGACGTTTGCGGCAGGGCTCTTCGACTTAGACTGGGGACCTCAGGCGACGCGCTCTGGACTGCCTCAGGAAGAGGCGCAGTCCCCCATGGGAGTTTGCTCTGGGGCGGCTCTCGGGATTCCTCTCCGCGTCGATGACGCTGGGGCCTAAGATCATTGTGCTGGAGTCGTCCGGTAACGCTGAGGCAAATTCCTCCTCCAGTGGCCTGAAAATGAGATCTTCCGGTACTTCCTAGGCTCTCCTCGGTGGAGTCTAGTCTCTCGTCTCGAGTGGGGGCATGCACGTGCGCTTCCTCTCGAGCTGGCTAGCAGCAGTGTCACCGCTTCCCTTCGCGTGGATCAAGGAATCGGGGCTTCCTCAGAGGCTTGCCGCACGAGACTTTCCCACGCCAGGGCTTCCGACAGGGCTGTCCACTGCGGCACCGTGGTTGTGATCGATCCTCTGCTTGAAAGTCGGAACAGATGCAGGGAAAAACAGTTTCCCTGGAAATGGACGTGAGTTATCTGGGGAGCTCTGGGAATGTGCATTACGCTGGATGTCCTTCTCGCCTTTCCTTGGGGAGCGCCTCCTCTTGAGATTAGACGGAACGCTCGGGAATTCTTTCCCACCACACAGGGAAAGATCTCCTCTCTAGCTAGGGAAAGCGGAAACGGGCTCCTCTTGGATGGTGGCGGACCATCGTGCTTAAACTCTCGAGTGGAGACGGAAGTAGTCGGGAACTTCCTGGAATTGGCAGAAGGTGTGAAGGAACCCTTTTGAGAGTTCAGAGTTAGCGTGGAATTAAGCTCGACTGACACTAGCCCTAGGAAATGGGCCTCATCTCTGCTCTGAGGGAGAACCTCCTGGATTTTCTCGAGTTGCCAGGGCAGGGTGCTTCCCGACTTAGAGTCGGGGACCTCAGGGAGCCCCTCTGGTGGCCTCAGAAAGGCGCAGTCCCCATCGCGAGTTGCTCGTGGCCTCTCGTATGTCCCTCTCCGCTCCGATGGCGGGGCCTAGACTTGTGTGGAGCTCGGTGCCGGAAACCTGAGGATTCTCTCACGCTCGTGCGCATGGATCTGGGGGTACTTCTGGAGTCTCCCCAGGGAGTCAAGTCTCTGACTCGCATGTGGGGGACACTGCAAGTGCGCATTTCTCGCGAAGCTGTACAGCGAGTGTCAGCGTTTCCGCTTGGCGGATGCAAGAGGATCTGATGGCGTTTCCCTCGAAGCTTCCGCATCGGAGCTTTCCCACGAGGCTTTCACCACATGCTGCTCCAACGTGCCACCGTTCGTTGTGTGGAGTCGAAGTCACTCGCTTGAAAGTCGAGGCATGCAGCGGAAAAGCCAGGTTTCCCTGGAATGGACGGAGACATTAATCTGGGGGACTCTGGAATGGTGACGAATCCCTGGATATTCCTTCACGCCTTGCTGTGAGAGGCTGTCCTCCTGCTTGAGATGCGACGGCGGAACGCCGGGAATTCTTGTCACCGACCACGCAGGGAAAGGATCCGCCTCTCTCGCACGCTTAGACAGCGGAAACAGGGGCTCTCTGGATGTGGCGGAGATTCTCGTGCTTTCTCTCGAGTGGAGACGGAGTATGTCGGAAACTTCTTGAGTGTGCAGCGCAAGGTGTGTAAGGACCTCTCTGAAGTTCCAAGAGGTTAGGTGTGATTAAGCCTCGAGATGCCTCAACGGAAATGGGAGCCCCTCAGTGCGTGAAACCCCTGGAGTGCCTCCTCGGATTTCGGTCAGATCCCGCAGGTATGGGCTGGGGACTTACGAAGATCTCAGGACCCGGTCTCGGTGGCCTCAGGATAAGCCAGTCCCCATGCGAGTTTGGCTCGGGATCTCAGGATTCTTCTCCCATCGATGCCGGGCGCACAAGAACGATGTGTGGAGCTCAGGGCCGGAACGCTGGAGGATTCCTCTCCAGTCGTGACAGGATCTGGGGTAACTTCTGGAGTTCCCAGGGAGTCGGTAAAGTCCTTCGTCTCGAGTGGGGCGATGCACGTGCGCTTTCCTCCCGAAGCTGGTAGCGGAGCAGTGTCAGCTTTCCCCTAAGTCGCGTGGATCAAGGGATCTGTGGCTTTCCCTCGAGCTTTCACAGGCCTATCCCGCAGGCTTTCCACAGGGCTGTCCCAGCTTGCCCTCCGTGGTATTCTGAGTCGAGTCGCTCCTTGAAGTCGAGGCAGTGCAGCGGAAAAGCAAAGGTTTCCCTGGATTGGACTTGAGACATCTGGGGGACCATGGGAATGTGGCAGGATTCCTGCTGGGTTCCTCTCGGCCTTTTCCCTGAGGAGCGCGCCTCCTGCTTGAAGATGAGAGGGGAAAACGCCGGGATATTCTTTCCGACCAACGCAGGGGAAAGGATCCCATCCTTCTCTGAGCTTAGGGAGTGCGGAAAGCGGGGGCTCCTCTGGCATGCGGGGCGAGACTCTCAGTGCTTCATCTTCGAGGTGGCAGACGGGTAGGTCGGGGAACTTCTTGAGTTGCAGAAGTGTGAAGGACCCTTTGGACTGTGCAAGAGGTTAGGGATGTGATTAGCTCTCGAGACGCCTCAGCGGAAATGGGCCTCATCTCGCTTGAGGGGAGAACGCTCCTGGATTTTCTCGTAGTGACGCGCAGTGCTCTCCGACTAACGACGGGGACCATCAGGAGCCCGCTCTGGTGGCGCTATCGGAAAGCCAGTCCCCATGCAAGTTGCTCGGGGCCACTGGATTCCTCCCCGTCGGATTCGCGGCTAAGACCTTGTTGTGGAGTCGTGGCCGGAACCTGAGGATTCGTCTCAGTGCTGACATGATCTTGGGTACTTCTGTGGAGTCTCCCGCAGCTCGCTGCGGAGTGGGCATTGCAGTGCCCTCCGGTGGTACAGATGCAGCCTGCGGGATAAGAGGATTGCGGCTTCGAGGCTCAATTCCATCGGCTTTCATCGGGCTGTCCCGTGCCCGTCGTGTTCATCTCCGAGTCGAGGCGTGCCAGTACGGACCTAAGGCTAGATTGGTCTGGTCACGACCCTTCCTTCTTCTGTGAGACGCTCACTTGGCATCGAGGAACGCCGGGAATTTATCGCGACTCAGGAAGATACTTCCCTCGAGCAGCATCGGACACACGAGGCTTTCGTTGCACTCACGAGTGCTTCCTCGACAGGGGTCACGGGACGTCGGTGGGACTGTCTGGATTGCACAGGTCGTTGAAGGACCGTTTCCTCCGAGGTTCCCCCAAGTTGCGAATACTCAGGACGGCCAGAATCGGAAACTGGGGCCTGAGTGACATCCTGGTCTCGCCTTCAGGGAGAACGCATCACGTTTCTCGATTGCGAGGGTGTACGCTACGGAAGGACTTCTAGGACCTTCTGCTCTGACCTTCAGGAAAGCATCACCATGCTGAAGTTTGCTCGGGCCGCCTAGGTGATGAACGGGGCTTAGCCTTTTGTCTTTGGAGCTTGGGACACGAGGATTTCTCCAGTCTACTAATGATCTATCCTTCTCGAGTCTGAAGACAACAGCCAGGATCATCTCATTGGTCGGGGATGTCTTTTCAGACAAGGGTGGGAGCTGAGGACCTTTTTCGACTTAGAGGTTAAAGGGGAGTAGCTCTGTTAGCAGCGAGTCAGCGGGCTCAAACACAAGAAATGCGTTCCGCCTCTTAGATTGTTTCTCGTGCCATTAAGTCGTGATTTGGTGAAATGCCTGTCTTACTGGATTTTCGGATTTGCTTGGCAGTGTGACTCTTGACCTACACGGGACTGCGGTCAGACCGACCGCTCTGATTGGACGTACATCTAAGCACGAACATAGGCAGTCGCCATCGACGATTTTGCAATCCTGGGGAGGCGCGCCGGGATCCAGATCAGGATCGAAGGATGGGGTCGAGCACGTGTTGAACGTACGGAGACTGAGGATTGCTGGCATCTAGCATGGGAGGCCTAAGTGCATGTGCACTAGTGGAACTTGACATCTGACAGAGGTAACACTTGACTCCTGGTTACGTATCTCCCCAGGGGAGTCAGTCTCTGGTCTCGAGTGGGTGCATGCACGTGCGCTTTCCTCCCGAGCTGTAGCAGCAGCTGTCACGCTTTCGCCTTCCGGGGAACAAGATCTTGTGCATTTCCCTCGAGGCTTTCCAGAGGCTTTCCCACTGAGTGCTTTCCGCAGGCTGTCCCACGTGCCACCGTTTGTGTGAGTTCGATCCTCGCTGTTTAAGTCGAGGCAGTCCAGGAACAGGTTTCCCTGGGTGATGGAGCTGAGACATCTGGGGACTCTGGGAGTGGTGGCATGACCTGGAGTTCCTCTGGCGGCTTTCCTGGCGAGAGCGCCTCCTCTTGGAGTGCGACGACTTGAACTGCGGGATTCTGATTCCCAACCAACGCAGGGAAAGGATCCCTCGCTTCTCGGAGCTAGGGAGCGGAAAAGGGCTCCTTAAGGATATTGGGACGGGTCTCGTAGCTTCTCTCTCGAGTGAGACGGTATGTCCGAGGAAGCTTCTTGAGCTGCAGCAAGGGTGTGAAATGGGACCTCTGATTCAGTAATGTTCCAGGATTAGGTGTGATTAGCATCGAGATGCCTCAAGGCGTAGAATGGCCTCATCTCGCATGGACGGGGATCCTCCTGGATTTTCTCGGTTGCGCGCAGGTGCTCTCGGTTATGACGGGGACCTCGCGGACGCCGGGTTTGCTAGGCACTCTCAGGAAAGGCCCGTGCCCCATGCGAGCTTGCTCGTGGCGTCAGTGATTCTCCGGTTATTCTCCCGTCGCATGACGGGGCACATAGACCCTTGTGCTGGTAGTCGGTGGCCGGAACCGCTGAGATTCCTCTGCCAGTTCTGACATGGATCTTGGCGGGTACTTTGGAGCTCCCTCACAGGGGGAGTCAGTCGCTACGTCTCGTCGAAGTGGGCGTGCCCCGTGCGCTTTCCTTCCCGAAAGGCTGAAGCAGCGTGTCAAACGCTTCCCTTGCGTGGATAAGCCGGATACTGTGGCTTTCCTCGAGGCTTTCCCATAAGTATCCCATAGCTTTTCCAGCGAGGGCTGTCCCCTGCTGGTGGGCCTACCGTGAGTTCGATGAGTCGATCCTCAGCTTGAGAAGTACGAGAGCAGTGCGGGAAAAAAGAGTTCTCGCTGGATGACTGAGACATCTGGGGGACTCTGGGAATCGGTGGCCACGACCCTGAGTTCCCTGCTGCCTTTCCTGTGGAGAGCGCACGCGTCTGCTTGAGATGACGACGGGAAACGCCTGGAATTCTTGCCGACCCAACGCAGGGAAAGGATCCTCCTCTCGAGCTAGAGGCGTTGAAACGGGGCCTCTTCTGGATTGTGGGCGAGGACTCTGTGCTTCATCTCGAGTGGGAAGGACGGGGATATGTCGGGGAACTTCTTGAGTTGCAGCAAGGTGTGAAGGGCCGTATTGCGATTCACAGAGGTTAAGGTGTGATTAAGCTCGAGATGCCTCAGCGCGAATGGGTCTCATCTCGCCTGGAGGGAGAACCTTCCTGGATTTTCTCCGAGTTGCGCCAGCGTGCTCTCAACTTACTGACGGGACCTTCCGGGACCCGCTTTGGTGTCCTCATGGAAAGGCAGTCACCATGCGAAATGTTGCTCGGAGAAGCCTCTCGTGATGTCTCTCCCTCTCCAGTGCTCGTCTTTGATGCTTGACTGCCCTTTTCCTGAGCCTACCAAGGCGGTCCTGCGGGTCCCGCTGCGTAAGTCGAGTAGCACCTGCCGGCAACTCGATGAAAATCAAGGATGTTCTCCCTCCAGGCGAAAATGAAGGCCTATTTTCCCTGACGACATCTCAAGGTAAAAGCACACTTAAACTCTGCGAACTTCAAAGGTCCTTTCACATCCCTTGCTGCAAATCAAGAAGTTCCGACCGACATACGCGTCTCCATCAAGAGAAGCACGATAGTATGCCGCCCACATCCAGAGGAGCCCCAGTTTCCGCCTGCTAGCTGGCGAGAGAGGGATCCTTTTCCCTGGGAGCGTTCGCGGAAAGGAATTCCGGCGTTTCCCGGTCCCATGCTCAAGAGGAGGCGGCTCTTCAGAGGAAAGGCGAGAGGAACTCCAGGACATGCCACCATTTCGACGATCCGCCGCAATTGTCTCAGTACATTCCAGGGAAACCTGTTTCCCCGCTCTGACTCGACTTTTCAAGCCGAGGCATCGACTCACACCCGCTGTGGCACGTGGGACACGCTGTGGCAAAAGCCTCGTGGGAAACGCCTCGTGGAAAGCCTCGAGGGAAAGCCGCCAGATCCCTTGATCGCACGCGTAACAGGGAAGGCGGACACTGCGCTGCTACAGCTGGGGAGAAAAGCTGCACGTGCATGCCGCTCACCGAGACGAGGACTGAGCTCCCCTGGGGAGACTCCAGCAGTACACACCAAGATCCATGTCAGCACTTGGATGAGGAATCCTCAGGTTACGAGCACCGACTTCTATGTAAGGTCCTGGAGGCCCTGGCATCGACAGGAGAGGAAATCCGGAGAGGCCCCGAAGTCAACTCGGATGGGGAACTGGAATTTCCTGAGCCAACCAGAGCGGGTCCCCTGAGGTACCCATCGTAAGTCGAAGAGCACCTGCCCCAGCAACTGCTAGAATATATCCGGAGTTGTCTCCCTCCAGGCGAGAATGCAGGCCCATTTCCATTGAGTGCATTCTGGGGCTAATCACACTAACCTCTTAAGAACTGCCCAAAAGGGTCGCTTCCACCCTGCTGCCAACTCAAAAGTTCCCCAACTCGCCGTCTCCATCTCGAGAGAAGCAACGAGAAGTCTGCTCCCGACAATGGAGTGAGGGACCCGTTTCCACCTCTCATAGCTTGGACACAGGATAGCTTCCCTGCGCTGGTCGGGGAAAGGAATTTCCGCGCATTCCCGTCGCGCATCTCAAGAGTAGGCGCTCTCACAGAAAAGGGCGAGGGAACCCAGGGTCGTGTCACCATTCCCAGATTCCCTCAGATGTCTCAAGTCCTTTCAGGCGAAACTGTGTTTTCCCTGCACTGCCTCGACTTTCAAGCGGTAGGATCAACTCAGCGACCACGGTGCACGTGGGACACGCCCTGTGGGAAAGCCTCGTGGAAAAGCCTCGACGGAAAGCCTTCGAGCGAAAGCCATGATACCATGATCAATCGCGCAAAGGAGCGTGACACCTCTGCTGCTACATGCTTCGGGAGGAAAGCGCAGAAGGCTTTCCCTCGAGGCTTTTCCACGAGGCTTTCCCACAGGGCTGTCCCACGTGCCACCGTGGTGTGAGTGATCCTCGGCTTGAAAGTCGAGGCAGTGCAGGGAAAACAAGTTTCCCTGGAATGGACTGAGACATCTGAGGGAATCTGGGAATGGTGACACGACCCTGGAGTTCCTCTCGCCCTTTTCTGTGGAGAGCGCCTACTCTTGAGATGCGACGGGAATGCCGGAAATTCTTTCCCGACCACGCAGGGAAAGCATCCCTTCTTTCCAGCTATGAGGTGGAAACGGGGCTCCTCCTCATGTGGGGAGAGACTCTCGTGCTTCTCTCGAGTGGAGACGGCAGGTTGGGGAACTTCTTGAGTTGCAGCAAGGGTGAGAAGGACCCTTTGGCAGTTCTAGAGGTTAGGTGTGATTAGCCCCGAGATGCCTCAATGGAAATGGGCCTCATCTCGCCTGGAGGGGAGAAACTCCTGGATATTCTAGAGTTGCTGCAGGTGCTCTCGACTTACGATGGGGACCTCAGGGACCCGCTCTGGTGGCCTCAGGAAATTCCAGTCCCCATGCGAGTTGCTCGGGGCACTCTCCGGATTCCTCTCCCGTCGATGCCGGGGCCTCAGACCTTACGTAGAGTCGGTGCTGTAACCTGAGGATTCCTCTCCAGTGCTGACATGGATCTTGGTGTACTGCTGGAGTCTCCCCAGGGGAGTCAGTCCTCGTCTCGGTTGAGGGCATGCACGTGCGCTTTCCTCCCCAGCTGTAGCAGCAGTGTCGCGCTTCCCTTCGCGTGGATCAAGGGATCTGCGGCTTTCCCTCGAGGCTTTCCCACGAGGCTTTCCCACGAGGCTTTGCCACAGGGCTGTCCCACGTGCCACAGCGGTGTGAGTCGATCCTCGGCTTGAAAGTCGAGTCAGAGCGGGGAAACAGGTTTCCCTGGAATGGACTGAGACATCTGGGGGACTCGGAGAATGTGGCATGTCCCTGGAGTTCCTCTCGCCTTTCCTGTGAAGAGCGCCTCCTCTTGAGATGGGACGGGAACGCCGGAATTCTTTCCCGACCTCCCAGGGAAAGGATCCCTCCTCTCGAGCTATGAGGCGGAAACGGGGCTCCTCTGGTTGTGGGCGGAACTATCGTGCTTCCTCTTGAGTGGAGACGGGTATGTCGGGGAACTTCTTGATTTGCAGCAAGGTGTGAAGGACCCTTTGGAAGTTCCAGAGTTTAAGTGTGCTTAGCCTTGAGATGTGTCAGCGGAAATAGGCTTCATTTTGCCTGGAGGGGAGAACATCCTTGATTTTCTCGAGTTGCGGCAGGTGCTCTCGACTTACGACGGGGACCGCAGGGACCCGCTCTGGTGGCCTCAGGAAAGGCCAGTCAAGATCCAAGACAGCACTGGAGAGGGAGAGACATCACGAGAGGCTTCCGAGCAACTCGCATGGTGACTGGCCTTTCCTGAGGACACCAAAGCGGGTCCCTGAGGTCCCCGTCGTAAGTGAGAGCACCTGGCGCAACTCGAGAAAATCCAGGAGGTTCTCCCCTCCAGGCGAGATGAGACCGCATTTCCGCTGAGGCGTCTCGAGAGTAATCACACCTAACCTCTTGAACGTCCAAAGGGTCCTTCACACCCTTGCTGGCAACTCAAGAAGTTCCCCGACATTCCGTCTCCCACTCGAGATGAAGCACGAGAGTCTCGCCCACATCCAGAGGAGCCCCGTTTCCGCCTCCTAGCTCGAGAGGAGGGATCCTTTCCCTGCGTGGTCGGCAAAGAATTCCCGGCGTTCCTCTCATCTCAAGAGGAGGCGCGCTCCTCAGGAAAGGCGAGAGGAACTCCAGGGTCGTGCCACCATTCCCAGAGTCCCCAGATGTCTCAGTCCAATCCAGGGAAACCTTTTTTCCCTGCACTGTCTCGACATTCAAGCTGAGGATCGACTCACACCACGGAGGCAAGTGGGACAGCCCTGTGGAAAGCCTCGCGGGATAGCCTAGTGGGAAAGCCTCGAGGGAAAGCCACAGATCCCTTGATCCACGCGAAGGGAAGCTTGACACTGCTTCTACAGCTCGGGAGGAAAGCGCACGTGCATGCCCCCACTCGAGACGAGGACTGACTCCCCTGGGGAGACTCCAGAAGTACCCCAAGATCCATGTCAGCACTGGAGAGGAATCCTCAGGTTCCGGCACCGACTCCACACAAGGTCTCAGGCCCCGGCATCGACGGGAGAGGAATCCGAGAGGCCCGAGCAACTCGCATGGGGACTGGCCTTTCCTGAGGGCACCAGAGCGGGTCCCTGAGGTCCCCGTCGTAAGTCGAGAGCACCTGCCGCAACTCGAGAAAATCCAGGAGGTTCTCCCCTCCAGGCGAGATGAGGCCCATTTCCGCTGAGGAGTCTCGAGGCTATCACACCTAACTCTGGAACTTCCAAAGGGTCCTTCACACCCTTGCTGCAACTCAAGAAGTTCCCCGACATACCCGTCTCCACTCGAGAGGAAGCACGAGAGTCCCGCCCACATCCAGAGGAGCCCCTTTCCGCCTCCTAGCTCGAGAGGAGGGATCCTTTCCCTGCGTGGTCGGGAAAGAATTCCCGGCGTTCCCGTCGCATCTCAAGAGGAGGCGCTCTCCACAGGAAAGGCCGAGAGGAACTCCAGGTCGTGCCACCACTTCCCAGAGTCCCCAGATGTCTCAGTCCATTCCAGGGAAACCTGTTTTCCCTGCACTGCCTCGACTTTCAAGCCGAGGATCGACTCACACCACGGTGGCACGTGGGACAGCCTGCAGGAAAGCCTCGTGGGAAAGCCTCGTGGGAAAGCCTCGAGGGAAAGCCACAGATCCCTTGATCCACGCGAAGGGAAGCGTGACACTGCTGCTACAGCTCGGGAGGAAAGCGCACGTGCATGCCCCCACTCGAGACGAGGACTGACTCCCCTGGGGAGACTTCCAGAAGTACCCAAGATCCATGTCAGCACTGGAGAGGAATCCTCAGGTTCCGGCACTGACTCCACACAAGGTCTCAGGCCCCAGCATCGACTGGAGAGGAATCCGAGAGGCCCCGAGCAACTCGCATGGGGACTGGCCTTTCCTGAGGGCCAGCCAGAGCGGGTCCCTGAGGTCCCGTCGTAAGTCGAGAGCACCTGCGCAACTCGAGAAAATCCAGGAGGTTCTCCCCTCCAGGCGAGATGAGGCCATTTCCGCTGAGGCGTCTCGAGGCTATTCACACCTAACCTCTGGAACTTCCAAAGGGTCCTTCACACCCTTGCTGCAACTCAAGAAGTTCCCCGACATACCCGTCTCCACTCGAGAGGAAGCACTAGAGTCCCCGCCCACATCCAGAGGAGCCCCGTTTCCGCCTGCTAGCTCGAGAGAAGTGATCCTTTCCCTGCGTGGTCGGGAAAGAATTCCCGGCGTTCCCGTCGCATGCTCAAGAGGAGGCGCTCTCCACAGGAAAGGCGAGAGGAACTCCAGGGTCGTGTCACCATTCCCAGAGTCCCCAGATGTCTCAGTCCATTCCAGGGATAACCTGTATTTCCCTGCACTGCCTCGACTTTCAAGCCGAGGATCGACTCACACCCACGGTGGCACGTGGGACAGCCCTGTGGGAAAGCCTCGTGGGGAAAGCCTCGTGGGAAAGCCTCGAGGGAAATGCCACAAATCCTTTGATCCACGCGAAGGGAAGCGTGACACTGCTGCTACAGCTCGGGAGGAACGAGCACGTGCATGCCCCCACTCGAGACGAGGACTGACTCCCCTGGGGAGACTCCAGAAGTACCCCAAGATCCATGTCAGCACTGGAGAGGAATCCTCAGGTTCCGGCACCGGACTCCACACAAGGTCTTAGGCCCCGGCATCGACGGGAGAGGAATCCCGAGAGGCCCCCGAGCAACTTGCATGGGGACTGGCCTTTCCTGAGGCCACCAGAGCGGGTCCCTGAGGTCCCCGTCGTATAGTCGAGAGCACCTGCCGCAACTCGAGAAAATCCAGGAGGTTCTCCCCCTCCAAGGCGAGATGAGGCCCATTTCCGCTGAGGCGTCTCGAGAGTAATCACACCTAACCTCTTGAACTTCCAAAGGGTCCTTCACACACCTTGCTGCAACTCAAGAAGTTCCCCGACATACCCGTCTCCACTCGAGAGAAGCACGAGAGTCCCGCCCACATCCAGAGGAGCCCCGTTTCCGCCTCCTAGCTCGAGAGGAGGGATCCTTTCCCTGCGTGGTCGGCAAAGAATTCCCGGCGTTCCCGTCGCATCTCAAGAGGAGGCGCTGCTCCACAGGAAAGGCGAGAGGAACTCCAGGGTCGTGCCACCATTCCCAGAGTCCCCCAGATGTCTCAGTCCAATTCCAGGGAAACCTGTTTTCCCTGCACTGCCTCGACATTTCAAGCCGAGGATCGACTCACACCACGGTGGCACGTGGGACAGCCCTGTGGGAAAGCCTCGTGGGAAGCCTAGTGGAAAGCCTCGAGGGAAAGCCACAGATCCCTTGATCCACGCGAAGGGAAGCGTGACACTGCTGCTACAGCTCGGGAGGAAAGCGCACGTGCATGCCCCCACTCGAGACGAGGACTGACTCCCCTGGGGAGACTCCAGAAGTACCCCAAGATCCATGTCAGCACTGGAGAGGAATCCTCAGGTTCCGGCACCGACTCCACACAAGATCTTAGGCCCCGGCATCGACGGGAGAGGAATCCCGAGAGGCCCCCGAGCAACTCGCATGGGGACTGGCCTTTCCTGAGGCCACCAGAGCGGGTCCCTGAGGTCCCCGTCGTAAGTCGAGAGCACCTGCCGAAACTCGAGAAAATCCAGGAGGTTCTCCCCTCCAGGCGAGATGAGGCCCATTTCCGCTGAGGCGTCTCGAGGCTAATCACACCTAACCTCTGGAACTTCCAAAGGGTCCTTCACACCCTTGCTGCAACTCAAGAAGTTCCCCGACATACCCGTCTCCACTCGAGAGGAAGCACGAGAGATCCCGCCCACATCCAGAGGAGCCCCGTTTTCCGCCTCCTAGCTCGAGAGGAGGGATCCTTTCCCTGCGTGGTCGGGAAAGAATTCCCGGCGTTTCCCGTCGCATCTCAAGAGGAGGCGCTCTCCACAAGGAAAGGCGAGAGGAACTCCAGGGTCGTGCCACCATTCCCAGAGTCCCCCAGATGTCTCCGTCCATTCCAGGGAAACCTGTTTTCCCTGCACTTGCCTCGACTTTCAAGCCGAGGATCGACTCACACCACGGTGGCACGTGGGACAGCCCGTGGTAGCTCGGGAAAGCCTCGTGGGAAAGCCTCGAGGGAAAGCCACAGATCCCTTGATCCACGCGAAGGGAAGCGTGACACTGCCTGCTACAGCTCGGGAGGAAATGCGCACGTGCATGCCCCCACTCGAGACGAGGACTGACTCCCCTGGGGAGACTCCAGAAGTACCCCAAGATCCATGTCAGCACTGGGAGAGGAATCCTCAGGTTCCGGCACCGACTCCACACAAGATCTTAGGCCCCGCCATCGAGGGAGAGGAATACCGAGAGGCCCACGAGCAACTCGCATGGGGACTGGCCTTTCCTGAGGCCACCAGAGCGGGTCTCTGAGGTCCCCGACCTAAGTCGAGAGCACCTGCCGCAACTCGAGAAAATCCAGGAGGTTCTCCCCTCCAGGACGAGATGAGGCCCATTTCCGACTGAGGCGTCTCGAGGCTAATCACACCTAACCTCTGGAACTTCTAAAGGGTCCTTCACACGCTTTGCTGCAACTCAGGAAGTTCCCCTACATACTCCGTCTCCACTCGAGAGGAAGCACGAGATGTCCCGCCCACATCCAGAGGAGCTCCCGTTTCCGCCTCCTAGCTCGAGAGGAGCGATCCTTTCCCTGTGTGGTCGGGAAAGAATTCCCGGCGTTCCCGTCGAATCTCAAGAGGAGGCAGCTCTCCACAGGAAAGGCGAGAGGAACTCCAGTGTCAGTGCCACCATTCCCAGAGTCCTCCCAGATGTCTCAAGTCCATTCCAGGGAAAACCTGTTTTCCCTGCACTGCTTCGACTTTCAAGCCAGAGGATCGACTCACACCACGGTGGCACGTGGGACAGCCCTGTGCGAAAGCCTCCTGGGAAAAGCCTCGTGGGAAAGCCTCGAGGGAAAGCCACAGATCCCTTGATCCACGCGAAGGGAAGCGTGACACTGCTGCTACAGCTCGGAGAGTAAAGCGCACTGTGCATGCCCCCACTCGAGACGAGGACTGACTCCACTGGAGGAGACTCCAGAAGTTACCCCAAGATCCATGTCAGCACTGGAGAGGAATCCTCAGGTTCCGGACCGACTCCACACAAGATCTTAGGCCCGGCATCGACGGGAGAGGAATCCCGAGAGGCCCCCGAGCAACTCGCATGGGGACTGGCCTTATCCTGAGGCCACCAGAGCGGGTCCCTGAGGTCCCCATCGTAAGTCGAGAGCACCTGACGCAACTCGAGAAAATCCAGGAGGTTCTCCCCTCCAGGCGAGATGAGGCCCATTTCCGCTGAGGCTTCTCGAGGCTAATCACACCTAACCTCTGGAACTTCCAAAGGGTCCTTCACACCCTTGACTGCAACTCAAGAAGTTCCCCGACATACCCGTCTCCACTCGAGAGGAAGCACGAGAGTTCCCAGCCCACATCCACGAGGAGCCCCGTTTCCGCCTCCTGGCTCGAAGAGGAGGGATCCTTTCCCTGCGTGGTCGGGAAAGAATTCCCGCGTTCCCGTCGCATCTCAAGAGGAGGCGCTCTCCACAGGAAAGGCGAGAGGAACTCCAGGATCGTGCCACCATTCCCAGAGTCCGGCCAGATGTCTCAGTCCATTCCAGGGAAACCTGTTTTCCCTGCACTGCCTCGACTTTCAAGCCGAGGATCGACTCACACCACGGTGGCACGTGGACAGCCCTGTGGGAAAGCCTCGTTGAAAGCCTGGTGGGAAAGCCTCGAGGGAAAGCCACAGATCCCTTGATCCACGCGAATGGAAGCGCGACACTGCTGCTACAGCTCGGGAGGAAAGCGCACGTGCATGCCCCCACTCGAGACGAGGACTGACTCCACTGGGGAGACTCCAGAAGTACCCCAAGATCCATGTCAGCACTGGCAGAGGAATCCTCAGGTTCCGGAACCGACTCCACACAAGATCTTAGGCCCCCGGCATCGACGGGAGAGGGAATCCCTGAGAGGTCCCCGGAGCAACTCGCATGGGGACTGGCCTTTCCTGAGGCCACCAGAGCGGGTCCCTGAAGGTCCCCGTCGTAAGTCGAGAGCACCTGCCGCAACTCGAGAAAATCCAGGAGGTTCTCCCCTCCAGGCGAGATGAGGCCCCATTTCCGACTAGAGGCGTCTCGAGGCTAATCACACCTAACCTCTGGAACTTCCAAAGGGTCCTTCACACCCTTGCTGCAACTCAAGAAGTTCCCCGACATACCCGTCTCCACTCGAGAGGAAGCACGAGAGTCCCGCCCACATCCAGAGGAGCCCCGTTTCCGCCTCCTAGCTCGAGAGGAGGGATCCTTTCCCTGCGTGGTCGGGAAAGAATTCCCGGCGTTCCCGGCGCATCTCAAGAGGAGGCGCTCTCCACAGGAAAGGCAAGAGGAACTCGAGGGTCGTGCCACCATTCCCAGAGTCCGCCAGAAAATTCCTTGTCGGGAATTTTATTGGCCTTCCGCGTAAACCTAGCTATTCAGCCTTTTTCCTCCAGTTAATCTTCTTACTACCCTATAATTTCTTAATCTCATCTTACATTAATAAATACACAAGACTTTCCACGTCAACGCCGTCCATCCATCGAATTCCCTGGATCCAGCGGGGCTGGACCCCGGCACACTGAGATATCTGGGGGACTCTTGAATGATGGCACGACACTGGAGTTTCTCTCGCCTTTCCTGTGGAGAGCGCCTCCTCTTGAGATGCGACGGGAACACCGGGAATTCTTTCCGGAACATACAGGGAAAGGATACCTGACCGCGAGGTACGAGGCGGAAACGGGGCTCCTCTGGATGTGGGCGGGACTCTCGTGCTTCCTCTCGAGTGGAGTCAGGTATGTTGGGGAACTTCTTGAGTTGTAGCAAGGGTGTGAAGGACCCTTTGGAAGTTCCAGGGGTTAGGTGTGATTAGCCTCGAGACGCCTGAGCGGAAATGGGCCTCATCTCGCCTGGAGGGGAGAACCTCCTGGATTTTCTCGAGTTTCGGCAGGTGCTCTTGACTTACGACGGGGACCACAGGGACCCGCTCTGGTGGCCTCAGGAAAGGCCAGTCCCCATGCGAGTTGCTCGGGGGCCTCTCGGGATTCCTCTCCCTTCGACGCCTGGGCCTAAGACCTTGTGTGGAGTCGGTGCCGGAACCTGAGGATTCCTCTCCAGTGCTGACATGCATCTTACGGTACTTCTGGAGTCTCCCCAGGGGAGTCAGTCCTCGTCTCGAGTGGGGGCATGCACGTTCGCTTTCCTCCCGAGCTGTAGCAGAACTGTCACGCTTCCCTTCCCTTGGATCAAGGGATCTGTGGCTTTCCCTCGAGGCTTTCCCAGGAGGCTTTCCCACGAGGCTTTCCCACAGGGCTGTCCCACGTGCCACCGTGGTGTGAGTCGATCCTCGGCTTGAAAGTCGAAGCAGTGCAGGGAAAACAGGTTTCCCTGGAATGGACTGAGACATCTGGGGGACTCTGGGAATGGTGGCACGACCCTGGAGTTCCTCTCGCCTTTCCTGTGGAGAGCGCCTCCTCTTGAGATGAGACAGGAACGCCGGGAGTTCTTTCCTGACCATGCAGGGAAAGGATCCCTCCTCTCGAGCTAGGAGGCGGAAACGGGGCTCCTCTGTATGTGGGCGGGACTCTCGTTCTTCCTCTCGAGTGGAGAGAGGTATGTAGGGGATCTTCTTGAGTTGCAGCAAGGGTGTGAAGGACCCTTTGGAAGTTCCAGAGGTTAGGTGTGATTAGACTCGAGACGTCTCAGCGGAAATGGGCCTCATCTCGACTGCAGGGGAGAACCTCCTGGGTTTTCTCGAGTTTCAGCAGGTGCTCTCCAGTTACGACCGGGACTTATGTAACCCGCTCTGGTCCGCTCAGGTAATGCCAGTCGACTTGCGAGTTGCTAAGGGGCCTCTCGGGATTCCTCTCCGGTCGATGACGGGGCCTAAGACCTTTTTTGGAATCGGTGCCCGAACCTGAGGTTTCCTCTCCAGTGCTGAAATGGATCTTGGGGTACTACTGGAGTCTCCACAGGGGAGTCATCTTCGTCTCCAATGGGGCATGCACGTGCGCTTTTCTCCCGAGCATTAGGAGCAGAGTCAATTTTCCCGTTGGGTTGATCAAAGGGTTTCTTGTTTTCCCTCGAGGCTTTCCCACGTGGCTTTCCCACGAGGCTTTCCCACAGGGCTGTCCCACGTGCCACCATCGTGTGAGTCGGTCCTCCGCGTGAACGTCGAGGCAGTGCAGGGTAAACAAGTTCCTCTGGAAAGGACTGAGTCATCTGGGGGACTCTTGGAATGGTGGAACGACCCTGGAGTTCCTCTCACCTTTCTTGTGGAGCGTGCCTCCTCTTGAGATGCGACAGGTACGACAGGAATTCTTTCCCGGCCAATCAGGGAAAGCATCCCTCACATTGAGCTAGGAGGGGGAATTGGGGCTCCTCTGGATGTGGGTGGTACCCTGGTGATTCCTATGTAGTGGCGACGGGTCTCTTCTGGATCTTCTTGAGTTGCAACAAGGGTGTGAAGGACCCTTTGGAAGTTCCAGAGGTTAGGTGTGATTAGCCTCGAGACGTCTCAGTGGAAATGGGCCTCATCTCGCCTGAAGGGGAGAATCTCCTTCATTTTCTCGAGTTGTGGCAGGTGCTCTCGACTTACGACGGGGACCTCAGGGACCCGTTCTGTTGGCCTTAGGAAGACCAGTCCCCATGCGAGTTGCTAGAGGGCCTCTCGGGATTCCTCACCGGTAGATGCCGGGGCCCAAGACCTTCGGTGGAGTGGGGGCCAGAACCTGAGTATTCCTCTCCAGTGCTGACATGTTTTTGGGATACTTCTGAAGTCTCCCAAGGGGAATCAGTCCTCGTCTCGAGTGGGGGCATGTGCATGCTCTTTCCTCCCGAGCTGTAGCAGCAGTGTCATGCTTCCCGTCGCGTGGATCAATGGATCTGTGGCTTTTCCTCTAGGCTTTTCCTAGAGGATTTCCCACGAGGCTTTCCCACAGGGCTGTCCCCCGTGCCACCGTGGTGTGAGGCGATCCTCGGCATGAAAGTTTAAGCACTCTGTAAAAACAAGATCCTCTGGAATGGACTGAGACATCTGGGGACGCTTGGAATGGTGGCACGACCATGGAGTTCCTCTCTCCCTTCCTGTGGAGCAGCGCCTCCACCTGAGATGCGACGGGAATGCCGGAAGTTTCTTTCCCGACCAAGCAGGGAAAGGATCCCTCATCTCTAGCTAGGAGGATGAAACGGGGCTACTCTGGATGTGGGCAGGACCCTCGTGTTTCCTCTCGAGTGGAGATGGGAATGTCGGGGAACTTCTTGAGTTGCAGCAAGGGTGTGAAGGACCCTTTGGAAGTTCCAGAGATTAGATGTAATTAGCCTCGAGACACCTCATTGGAAATGGGCCTCATCTCGCCTGGAGGGGAGAACCTCCTGGATTTTCTCGAGTTGCAGGCAGGTGCTCCCGACTTACGACGGGGACCTCAGGGACCCGCTCTGGTGACTTCATCAAAGTCCAGTCCCCATGCCAGATGCTGGGGGGCTTCTCTTGATAACTCTCCTGTTGATGCCCGGGCCGAACAACTTGTGTGGATTCGGGGCCGGAACCTGAGGTTTCCTCAGCAGTGCTGACATGGATATTGGGGTTCTTCTGGAGTCTCACCTGGAGAGTCAATCCTCCTCTCAAGTGAGGGCACGCACGTGTGCTTTCCTCCCGAGCTGTAGCAGCAGGGTCACGCTTCCCGTCGTGTGGATCAAGGGATCTGTGGCTTTCCCTGGAGGCTTTCCCACGAGGCTTTCTCACAGGGCTTTCCCTCGTGCCACCGTGGTGTGAGTTGATCCTCAGCGTGAAAGACGAGGCAGTGCAGGGAAAACAGGTTCCTCTGAATTGGACTGATGCTGGGAGCCAGTATGAGGACTCCCGCCCGTGATAACGTCATGAGGAAGAAAGCTGACATAGGCATGGTGTGTTCAGACTTCAGGGACCCCTCTGGAAGTTCCTATGCACGTACCCCAACAAAAATCTGCCGGCTTTTTTCTCTGCTTTTCCACTCTTCTGACATTTTCTGGAAAAAGTCAATTCAGGGCTTTAGTCTTCTGCATTTGAAAGAGTGTTTCAATCCAAAAACCCCTCTGAATGCTTTCTAGCCTGCCTGCAGGACTCGTACAGCTGGGCATGTGATTGTTTGAGGCCTCCTTTCCCCAGGAGGCACAGGAAGCTTAAAGCATCCTAGGAATGTAGGGGCATCCGAGGAGTCAAAATCTTTATAATAGGACTGATTAAAAGTTTCATTTTTTGGGTCAATGCTTGCTGCTAAATTTTCATATCCTTTATTTTTAGATAGAGTTGGTATATTAAAAAAACAAGTAGTAGACCTGGTATTAGCAACATTAGATCTTTGAGTTAAGTACCTTCTTTGTTATAACCCACTGCACCTTTGTTCTATAGAGATGTAACTTTAATGCTTTAAGGAAATGCAGATTAAAGAAAAACACTTCAGAGGAAACAAAATTAACATTCATTAAGGAAGAGAGCCAAAAAGTGTTTAACAAGCCTCTTGGCCAGAAGATAATGTAAATCACCAGAGACCTTTTGTATACAAAATAATGTACAGAAAGAGTCTGGGGTGCGAACGCTACATAATTTTGTGTTACCCATTGAACTCCATGTTTTATCAAAAGTATAAAAGGCTTTATGAACAATAAAGGATGGGGCCAGTTTCTCGGACCAGTTTCTCGAACTAGTCTCTCGGCCTGGTTTCTTGGGACTCAGGCTCCCCCCGTGTCTTTTTCTCTCTTTCTTCTTCTCTCCCTTTCCTTCTCTCTGCTTTTTACTTTAACTTCAGGCTGAATCTCCACCAGGGGCGCGGAGGCTCGTCAGGTCTACTTACTTGCCTGGCTGTTAAGACCTGCACGAAAGGGAGCTTAAGGCGAGGCACCCTTAGATATTCAAGCAGGGGCTGGTGGCCCAACGTAGATGGTGAAAATTCCTTGTCTGGAATTTTATTGGTCTTCCACGTAAACCAAGCTATTCAGCCCTTTTCCTCCAGTTAATCTTCTTACTACACTATAATTTCTTAATCTAATCTTACATTAATAAATAAAAAAGACTTTCCACGACAACGCCGTCCATCCGTCGAATTCCCTGGATCCAGCGGGGCTGGACCCCGGCAGACTGAGATATCTGGGGGACTCTTGGAATGGTGGCACGACCCTGGAGTTCCTCCGCCTTTCCTGTGGAGAGCGCCTCCTCATGAGATGCGACGGGAACACCGGGAATTCTTTCCCGAACATGCAGGGAAAGGATACCTGACCTCGAGGTGTGAGGCGGAAACGGGGCTCCTCTGGATGTGGGCGGGATTCTCGTGCTTCTTCTCGAGTGGAGTCAGGTATGTTCGGAGAACTTCTTGAGTTGCAGCAAGGGTGCGAAGGAACCTTTGGAAGTTCCAGATGTTAGGTATGGTTAGCCTCGAGACGCCTCAGAGGAAAAGGGCCTCATCTCGCCTGGAGGGGAGAACGTCCTGGATTTTCTCGAGTTGCGGCAGGTGCTCTTGACTTACTACGGGGACCTCAGGGACCCGCTCTGGTGGCCTCAGGAAAGGCCAGTCCCCATGCAAGTTGCTCGGGGGCCTCTCGAGATTCCTCTCCCGTCGATGCCGGGGCCTAAGACCCTGTGTGGAGTCGGTGCCGGAACCTGAGGTTTCCTCTCCAGTGCTGACATGGATCTTGGGGTACTTCTGGAGTCTCCCCAGGGGAGTTAGTCGTCGTCTTGTGTGGGGGCATGAACGTGCACTTTCCTCCCGAGCTGTAGCAGCAGTGCAACGCTTCCCTTCGCGTGGATCAAGGGATCTGTGGCTTTCCCTCGAGGCTTTCCCACGAGGCTTTCCCACAGGGCTGTCCACGTGCCATCGTGGTGTGAGTCGATCCTCGGCTAGAAATTCGAGGCAGTGCAGGGAAAACAGGTTTCCCTGAAATGGACTGGCAGACATCTGGGGGACTCTGGGAATGGTGGCACGACCCTGGAGTTCCTCTCGCCTTTCCTGTGGAGAGCGCCTCCTCTTGAGATGCGTCAGGAACGCCGGGAATTCTTTCCCGACCACGCAGGGAAAGGATCCCTCCTCTCGAGCTAGGAGGCGGAAACGGGGCTCCTCTGGATGTGGGCGGGACTCTCGTGCTTCCTCGCGAGTGGAGACGGGTATGTCGGGGAACTTCTTGAGTTGCAGTAAGGGTGTGAAGGGACCCTTTGGCAAGTTCCAGAGGTTAAGGTGTGATTAGCCTCGAGATACCCTCAGCAGAAATGGGCCTCATCTCGCCTGGAAGGGAGAACCTCCTGGATTTTCTCGAGTTGCGGCAGGTGCTTCTCGACTTACGACGGGGACCTCAGGGACCCGCTGCAGTGGCCTCAGGAAAGGCCAGTCCCCATGCGAGTTGCTCTGCGGCCTCTCGGGATTCCTCTCACGTCGATGCAGGGGCCTAAGACCTTGTGTGGAGTTGGTGCCGGAACCTGAGGATTCCTCTCCAGTGATGGCATGGATCTTGGGGTACATCTGGTGTTTCCCCAGGGGTGTCAGTTTCGTCTCGAGTGGGGCCATGCACGTGCGCTTTCCTCCCGAGCTTTATCAGCAGTGTCACGCTTCCCTTCGCGTGGATCAAGGGGATCTGTGCCTTTCCCTCGAGGCTTTCCCACGAGGCTTTCCCACAGGGCTGCCCCACGTGCCACTGTGGTGTGAGTCGATCCTCGGCTTGAAAGTCGAGGCAGTGCAGGGAAAACCAGGTTCTTTGGAATGGACTGAGACAATCTGGGGGAACTCTGGCGATGGTGGCATGAACCTGGAGTTCCTCTCGGCTTTTCCTCTGGAGAGCGCCTCCTCTTGAGATGCGACGGGAACGCCGCGAATTCTTTCCCCACCACGCAGGGAAAGGATCCCTCCTCTCGAGCTAGGAGGTGGAAACGGGGCTCCTCTGCATGTGGTCAGGACTTCTCGTGCTTCCTCTCGAGTGGAGATGGGTATATCAGGGAACTTCTTGAGTTGCAGCAAGGGTGTGAAGGACCCTTTGGAAGTTCCTTAGGTAAAGTGTGATTAGCCTCGAGATACCTCAGCGGAAATGGGCCTCATGTCGCCTGGAGGGGAGAACCTCCTGGATTTTCTCGATTTGCGGCAGGTGCTCTCGACTTACGACGGGACCTCAGGAACCGCTCTGGTGTCCTCAGGAAAGGCCAGTCCCATGCGAGTTGCTCGGGGCCTCTCGGGATTCCTCTCACGTCGATGCCAGGGCCTAAGACCTTGTGTGGAGTCGGTGCCAGAACCTGAGGTTTCCTCTCCAGTGCTGACATGGATCTTGGGGTATTCTGGAGTCTCCCCAGGGGAGTCAGTCCTCGTCTCGAGTGGGGCATGCACGTGCGCTTTCCTCCCGAGCTGTAGCAGCAGTGTCACGCTTCCCTTTGCGTGGATCAAGGGATCTGTGGCTTTCCCTCCTTTCCCGCTTTCCCACGAGGCTTTCCCACAGGGCTTTCCCACGTGCCACGTGGTGTGAGTCGATCCTCGGCTTTGAAAGTCGAGGCAGTGAAGGGAAAACAGTTTCCCTGGAATGGACTGAGACATCTGGGGGACTCTGGGAATGGTGGCACGACCCTGGAGTTCCTCTCGCCTTTCCTGTGGAGAGCGCCTCCTCTTGAGATGCGACGGGAACGCCGGAAATTCTTTCCCCACCACGCACGAAAGGATCCCTCCTCTCGAGCTAGGAGGCGGAAACGGGGCTCCTCTGGATATGGGCGGGACTCTCGTTCCTCTCGAGTGGAGACGGGTATGTCGGGGAACTTCTTGAGTTGCAGCAAGGGTGTGAAGGACCCTTTGGAAGTTCCAGAGGTTATATGTGATTAGCCTCGAGACGCCTCAGTGGAAATGGGCCTCATCTCGCCTGGAGGGGAGAACCTCCTGGATTTTCTCGAGTTGCGGCAGGTGCTCTCGACTTACGACGGGGACCTCAGGGACCCGCTCTGGTGGCCTCAGGAAAGGCCAGTCCCCATGCGAGTTGCTCGGGGGCCTCTCGGGATTCCTCTCCCGTCGATGCCGGGGCCTAAGACCTTGTGTGGAGTCGGTGCCGGAACCTGAGGATTCCTCTCCAATGCTGACATGGATCTTGGGGTACTTCTGGAGTCTCCCCAGGGAGTCAGTCCTCGTCTCGAGTGGGGGCATGCAGTGCGCTTTCCTCCGAGCTGTAGCAGCAGTGTCTCCCTTTCCTTCGCGTGGAACAAGGATCTGTGGCTTTCCCTCGAGGCTTTCCCAGGCTTTTCCCACAGGGCTGTCCACGTGCCACCGTGGGTGAGTCGATCCTCGGCTTGAAAGTCGAGCAGTGCAGGGAAAACAGGTTTCCCTGGAATGGACTGAGACATCTGGGGGACTCTGGGAATGCTGGCACGACCCTGGAGTTCCTCTCGCCTTTCCTGTGGAGCGCCTCCTCTTGAGATGCGACGGGAACCCGGGAATTCTTTTCCCGACCACGCAGGGAAAGGATCCCTCCTCTCGAGCTAGGAGGTGGAAACGGGGGCTCCTCTGGATGGGCGGGACTCTCGTGCTTCCTCTCGAGTGGAGACGGGTATGTCAGGGAACTTCTTGAGTTGCAGTAAAGGTGTGAAGGACCCTTTGGAAGTTCCAGAGGTAGGTGAGATTAGCCTCGGACGCCTCAGCGGAAATGGGCCTCATCTCGCCTGGAGGGAGAACCTCCTGGATTTTCTCGAGTTGCGGCAGGTGCTCTCGACTTACGACGGGGACCTCAGGGACCGCCTGGTGGCTCTCGGAAACAGTTAGCTCGGGGGCCTCTCGGGATTCCTCTCCCGTCGATGGGCCTAAGACCTTGTGTGGAGTGGTGCCGGACCTGAGGATTCCTCTCCAGTGCTGACATGGATCTTTGGGTACTTCTGAGTCTCCCCCGGGAGTCAGTCCTCGTCTCGAGTGGGGCATGCACGTGCCCCCCCGAGCTGTAGCCAATGTCACGCTTCCCTTCGCATGGATCAAGGATCTGGGGCTTTCCCTCGAGGCTTTCCCACCTTTTCCCCGCAGGCTTTCCCACAGGGCTGTCCACGTGCCACCGTGGTGTGAGTCGATCCTCGGCTTGAAAGTCGAGGCAGTGCAGGGAAAACAGGTTTCCCTGGAATGGACTGAGACATCTGGGGGACTCTGGGAATGGTGGCACGACCCTGGAGTTCCTCTCGCCTTTCCTGTGGAGAGCGCCTCCTCTTGAGATGCGACGGGAACGCCGGGAATTCTTTCCCGACCACGCAGGGAAAGGATCCCTCCCTCGAGCTAGGAGGCGGAAACGGGGCTCCTCTGGATGTGGCGCGGACTCTCGTGCTTCCTCTCGAGTGGAGACGGTATGTCGGGGAACTTCTTGAGTTGCAGCAAGGGTGTGAAGGACCCTTTGGAAGTTCCAGAGGTTAGGTGTGATTAGCCTCGAGACGCCTCAGCGGAAATGGGCTCATCTCGCCTGGAGGGGAGAACCTCCTGGATTTTCTCGAGTTGCGGCAGGTGCTCTCGACTTACGACGGGGACTCAGGGACCCGCCTCTGGTGGCCTCAGGAAAGGCCAGTCCCCATGCGAGTTTGCTCGGGGCCTCTCGGGATTCCTCTCCCGTCGATGCCGGGGCCTAAGACCTTGTGTGGAGTCGGTGCCGGAACCTGAGGATTCCTCTCCAGTGCTGACATGGATCTTGGGGTACTTCTGGAGTCTCCCCAGGGGAGTCAGTCCTCGTCTCGAGTGGGGGCATGCACGTGCGCTTTCCTCCCAGCTGTAGCAGCAGTGTCACTCTTCCCTTCGCGTGGATCAAGGGATCTGTGCTTTCCCTCGAGGCTTTTCCCACGAGGCTTTCCACGAGGCTTTTCCACAGGGCTGTCCCACGTGCCACGTGGTGCGAGTCGATCCTCGGCTTGAAAGTCGAGGCAGTGCAGGGAAAACAGGCTTTCCCTGAGAATGGACGAGACATTCCAGGGGGACTCTGGAATGGTGGCACGACCCTGGAGTTCTTCTCAGCCATTCCTGTGAGAGCGCGCCTCCTCTTGAGCATGTGACAGGTGAACACCCAGGAATTCTATCACCGCACCAACCAGGCGAAAGGATCCCTCCTCATCGAGTTAGGCCAGGCGAAACGGGGCCCCCTCTGGATGTGGCGCTGCGACTCTCGGCTTCTCTCAGTTGGAGACAGTATTGTGTCCGGGGAACTTCATTGATGCATAACAGAGTAGTGTGAAAGACCCTTTGGAAGTTCCAAGAGGTTAGGTGAAATCCTGGAGAACGCGTGCGTTCCTCAGCGTAGAATGGGCCTCATCTCGCACTGCGAGGGAGAACCTCCTGGATTTTCTCGCATTTGCGGCAGGTGCTCTCGACTTTACGACGGGTGGACCTCAGGGACCGCTCTGTGTGCCCCTCAGGAAAACCCATCTCTCT